>NW_025239363.1:2955-3918 GCF_018294505.1 Triticum aestivum
CCCCCCCCCTCGTGTTGAAGTTATCGGGACACGGGGTATATCGACAACGACATATCCGATAAAAAATAAGAAGACGAAGAAGAAATAAAAAGAGGAGAAGAAGATATTAATAGAGGAGAAGATTGAAGAAATAAAAGAAGAAATACAAAGAGGAGAAGAAGAAAGGAATAGAGGAGAAGATCGAAGAAAAAAAGAAGAGGAAAAAAGAGGAGAAGAAGAAAAAATAGAATATCTATTTTTTCTTCTTCTCCTCTATTCCTTTCTTCTTCTCCTCTTCTTTTTCTTCTTTTTTCCTCTTCTTTTTTATTTCTCCTCTTCTTCCTCTCCTCTTCTTCTCCTTTCTTCCTCTTCATTTTCGTTTTTCCTCTAAAAATGTAACTTTTGCATACTTTTCCATGGATCATCATTTCTCATATATATCCATCTATAGCCACATACATATATAAATGGAAAAAAATGCTATGAACAAAAATACGTATATACTTGGTAAATATTCTATGAACATCGTTTCTCATATATATCAATGCATACATCCATGGATCATCATTGCTCATATATCCATAGTCATATATAAAAACTTCATGTATATGAACAAAAAACTTTCTATGAACAAAAAAATTTCTATGAACAAAAAAACATTTTTGACATATTTAGCACATTCTAAATTTTCCTAACTCTTTTACAACCACAAAAATCTAACCATCATTTTTGACATTTTTGACATATTTAGCACATTCTAAATTTTCCTAACTTTGATGTATTTTTTACAAACTTTTCTAAAAATCTAACTTTTGCATATATGTATTTTTAAAACATCATTACAATTGAAAAAATACATACATACATACAAAAAACATGTAAAAAATACATACATACATATATGAACATACATAAAAAATACATATATCTAAAAATACATCGGGGCAGCAGCGGCGCGCGGCGACGACGTCGGGCGAGGGCGCG
>NW_025239364.1:0-3918 GCF_018294505.1 Triticum aestivum
TACAGCTGTGGTCAAGCATAACCCCAAGCACGCCAAGGTCAATTTGATGAATGCAGCTCAGGCAGAGGATTCGTCAGATGTGATCATGGGTAACCTTCCTGTCAATGCTATTCCAGCTAAAGTTCTTTTTGACACTGGTGCATCGCATTCCTTTTTGTCATGCCCTTTTGCATCGAAGCACAATGTTGATACTGAGATTATGCCCAAAGTCATGCAAGTTGTTTCTCCCGGCAAGCTTTTGACTTCTAGTTTGATTGCTCCCGATATCTCTATCACATTAGGTGACTACAAGTTTCTCTCTTCTCCGGTGGTTCTTGGTAACTCGGATATTGATCTTATTCTCGGAATGGATTGGCTTTCTAAGCACAAGGCTCAGCTCGATTGTGCAGCCAGGCAGATTCAATTGACTCATTCGTCTGAGGATGTAATTGTCTTTGCCGCTCGAGATAATACCATCCGTCTGTTTTCTCTCAATGAGAAGGGTGAATTGGATGCTATCTCTCAAATTCCAGTCATTTGTGAATATCAAGACGTCTTTCCAGAAGAGCTTCCAGGAATGCCTCCGCACCAGCCAGTTGAATTCGTTATTGATCTTGAGCCTGGTACGGACCTGTGTGCAAACGTCCTTACAAGCTCGGACCTGAAGAGTTGAAGGAGCTGAAGAAGCAACTCGATATTCAAGAGAAAATGGGTCTCATCCGGCCTAGTTCTTCTCCGTGGGGTTGTGGTGTTCTTTTGTGAAGAAGAAGGATGGAACGGACCGACTTTGTGTTGATTACCGTCCAGTGAACAAGAAGACCATCAAGAACAAATACCCACTTCCCAACATCAATGAGCTGTTCGAACAACTAAAAGGTGCCCAAGTATTCTCCAAGCTTGATCTCCGTATGGGTTATCACCAGATTCGCATTCGTGAAGAAGATATTCTCAAGACAACTTTCAGAACAAGCTTTGGTTCATATGAATACACTGTCATGTCTTTTGGCCTCGCCAACGCTCCTCCGACGTTCTCTCGCATGATGAACTTCATCTTCAATGCCTACACCAATGACTTCGTTTTGGTCTATCTCGACGACATTCTGGTTTTCTTGAAGAACAAGGAAGATCATGCCAAGCACTTGCGTTTGGTACTCGATAAGCTCAGGGAACATCAGTTCTATGCCAAGTTCTCCAAGTGTGAATTTTGGCTCGATGAGGTTCTCTATCTTGGTCATATCATCTCTGCCAAGGGCATTGCCATGAATCCTGAGAAGGTGTCTGCAATTGTGAATTGGGAACCTCCTCAGAACATGAAGCAACTCCGCAGTTTTCTCGGTCTCGCAAGCTATTGCCGAAGATTTGTTGAAAACTTTTCCAAGATCGCGAAGCCTCTCTCTAATCTTCTTCAGAAGCACGTCAAGTACGTTTGGTCTCCGGAGTGTGATATTGCTTTCAACACTTTGAAAGAGAAATTGATCACTGCTCCAGTTCTAACTCTGCCTGATGAATCCAAACCGTACGAGGTCTTTTGTGATGCCTCTCTCCAAGGTCTTGGCGCAGTATTGATGCAAGAGAAGAAAGTTGTTGCTTATACATCTCGCCAGTTGAAGCCTAATGAGAAGAACTACTCCACTCATGATCTCAAGTTGGCGGCAGTTATGCATGCTCTATTGACTTGGAGACATCTTCTATTGGGAAGAAAAGTGGACATTTTCACTGATCACAAGAGTCTCAAGTACATCTTCACTCAGCCTAATCTCAACCTCAAGCAAACTCGTTGGGTCGAAATGATTCAAGAGTACAATCCGAGTATCGAGTATACTCCAGGCAAGGCCAATGTGATTGCTGACGCATTGAGCAGGAAAGCTTATTGTAACAGTTTGATTCTCAAGCCTTATCAACCCGAGCTTCGTGAAGCCTTCCGCAAACTTAATCTGCAAGTTGTTCCTCAAGGTTTCCTCGCCAACCTTCAAGTCTCTCCTACCTTGGAAGACCAGATTCGCCAAGCCCAGCTTCTTGATGCTATGGTGAAAAAGGTGAAGATTGGGATTGCCAAGAGTCAGTCCAAGTACAAGTGCTACCGCCTTGATGACAAGGACACTCTCTTCTTCGAGGATCGTATTGTTGTACCCAAAGGTGACCTTCGTAAAGTGATCATGAACGAGGCTCACAATTATCTCCTCTCCAGTCACCCTGGGAGCATGAAGATGTATCAGGACCTCAAGCAAGCTTATTGGTGGACTCGAATGAAGTGCGAGATCGCTCAATTCGTGAATGAGTGTGATGTCTGCAGAAGAGTGAAGGGAGAACACCAAAGGCCAGCTGGTCTCCTCCAACCTCTTGCCATTCCAGAATGGAAGTTTGACCACATTGAAATGGACTTTGTGACTGGGTTTCCAAAGTCCAAGCGTGGCAATGATGCTATATTCGTTGTCATCGACAAACTCACCAAAGTGGCTCATTTTCTGCCTATCAAAGAGTCGATCACTGCAGCTCAATTGGCGGAACTCTATACCTCTCGAATTGTCTCTCTGCACGGTATTCCTCAAGTGATCTCTTCAGACCGTGGCAGCATCTTTACCTCGAAGTTTTGGGAGTCTTTTCAGAAGGCCATGGGCACTAACATCCGCTTCAGCACAGCTTTCCATCCTCAAACTAGCGGTCAAGTCGAGCGTGTCAACCAGATTCTTGAAGATATGCTCAGGGCTTGTGTGATGTCCTTCGGCATGAAGTGGGAGGATTGTCTTCCTTATGCTGAATTCTCCTACAACAACAGTTTTCAAGCAAGTTCGGGCAAGGCCCCATTTGAAATTCTATATGGCAGGAAGTGCCGTACCCCTCTCAACTGGTCTAAAACCGGTGAACGTCAGCTTTTGGGTAATGACTTAATCACAGAGGCAGAAGAAATGTGCAAAGTCATTCGTGATAACCTCAAAGCAGCCCAATCCCGTCAGAAGAGCTACTATGATAGGAAGCACCGTGATTTGGCTTTCGAGATCGGAGATCATGTTTACCTCCGCGTCTCTCCTATGAAAGGTACTCGTCGCTTCGGTATCAAAGGGAAGCTTGCCCCCAGATACGTGGGACCTTTCAAGATTGTCAGCAAGAGAGGCGACCTCGCCTATCAACTCGAGCTTCCTTCAAACTTTGCAAATGTTCATGACGTGTTCCATGTCTCTCAGCTTCGAAAGTGCTTCAAGACTCCGGACCGCACCGTCAACTTCGAGGACATTGAGCTCCAAGAAGATCTCTCTTATCGTGAGCACCCAGTTGCTATTCTTGAAGAGACTGAACGCAAGACTCGCAACAAGTCAATCAAATTTCTCAAAGTCAAGTGGTCACACCATTCCGACCGTGAAGCTACCTGGGAACGCGAGGATCACCTCCGTTCTGAGTACCCGGCGTTATTTCAGTCCTAGATCTCGGGACGAGATCCTTTCGTAGTGGTGGAGTGTTGTAACACCCCGGATGTAACTTTCCCTATTTGTACTCCAACTCTTGCCGTTTCCGGCGTTAAGTTATATTTATTTCCTCGGGTTCGGGTTTTTGTCTCCGTGTGATGTTATCGTTGTCATGCATCTCATATCATGCCATCATGTGCATTGCATTTGCATACGTGTTCGTCTCATGCATTCGAGCATTTTCCCCGTTGTCCATTTTGCATTTCGGCGCTTCGTTCTCCTCTGGTGGTCATTTCTAGCTTTCTTTCGTGTGTGGGGATTAAACATTTCCGGTGTCAGGACCCCGACTCAATGCCACATCGATCTAGCATGTAACACCTCATATCACTTTGCGGCCTCACGCACGGTATTCCCACGGGTGTCGCCTTACCTTTGCCCGGGACCGTTTGCGCCTTTTGGCACACGTATATGACAGTGTCGCTAGCATCCATATGATAAGGAGCCCGGGCTGACATGGCTAGTCGTAAACCCAAAGTGG
>NW_025239365.1:0-3918 GCF_018294505.1 Triticum aestivum
TTGATTGGCTAACTACGGATGAATTTGAAAACCTTACCAATTGGTATGTGCTGTTCTCAATATTAGCATGCCAGCATATTTCTATTTCATTGTCCTTTTCGAAGTTTCACTGTTTATTTCTGAGACCCTACACAAATAGAATTTTTTATATTGGCAAAGCATTTTTTTTAATTTCTACTTCTTGAGCGCATGCTCTTCATAAACTGAAATTTGTAAAATAATGACGCAAAACGTTCTACTCTGTGGTTACAACTTACAATTTTAGTCACAGAAGTGCTAAAATAACTTTTGTGAGATGCATTTCCATACATGTTATCTTTTGTCCGGAATTTTCTTAAAACAAGATTTAGTGGCAGGCTTGAAGCATGTCTTTACCGATGCGCTCCAACTCTAGGTCATTGCAGGTCCTATTGGATCCAAATGCACATGATTTGAAGAACTCCCAAAAAACAACATCTTGCAAACCCTCCAACTCGTAGCTCTTCATGCCAGCACAGACTAGATTAGCAACCTCATAAAATCTAGTGGTGACCAAAATCATACTTCCTTGAAGGGCATTTCTCAAAGGTATGCAAAATTTGCCCCACTCCGCGCCACCATTTCTCAATGTATCACCCCACATGTCATCAAGGACAAGTAACAACTTCTTAGATTCTACAGAACAAGCCAGTTTTCTCACGAGATTATTCAGATTATCAGATATTGTATCTTGTTCCATCTGCTCCAGAATCTCTTTAATTAACCTCTTTGCGTCAACATCATCAGAAACACAAGTCCAAATTATGCAGTCAAAGTGCTCCTGCACTTCTGCATCATCACAGATTTGTTGTGCAATAGTTGTTTTTCCGACACCCCCCATACCAAATATGGGAAGCACACACAACGCTCTTGCTTCATCATCGGTCCTCCCTCTCTTGCTTTTATGTACTCCTAACTGTTGCACCAAGTGTTTCACTTCTTTTTCACGGCCAAATATTTGTGGCACCTCGGAAAAAGCACTTGTTTCTGGCCTGATTAATTTGTCAAACTTCAATGGTGCTTTATGCAATCTCAAATCCTTCGACTGATAATGGATGTGATCTAGGTTACCCTGGATTTCCTTCACTTTGTTGAAGTGGTCACAATTTTTGACACTTATGAAAAACTCCTGAAAGGCAGCATGCATGTGTTCTTCACCTGAATTCCTGCTCTCCTCAAGCCTCAACCTGAGTGCATAATATTTGAACTCATCAAGAAAGTCTTCAGCATCATAAACTACATCCTTGATGTGTGGGAGAAGCTCAGTTGCTGGTTTCTTATGGCTCGGCCACTCAACACGCTCAATGAGGTCAAGCATCTTGGGCATAGTTGTCTGGAGCTTCCAAATGTCATTCTCCAGATGACGAAGTTGCTCCCTTTCCGCAAGAATCTGGTGTTGCACAGCTGCACTGCTTTCACCCAACAGCTGATGTCGGGCCGCTAGGATGCATGGTGTGACCCATCCAAAAAAATCCCTACATGCATTGATGTCTGTAAATACACCAGCAACTGCCTTGAATGTTTCCAAAGCCATGGCCATAAACAGCCCGAGCACTGCTGTGATGAATACAAACAAAATTAAGGTTAATAGTGAAGAGTTCCACCGAAAAAGGCTTTCACCCCGCTTTATAATTAAAGCAATGTCCGACAACAACTCGGTACAAACGCACGCCACCACAATACACAGGATACATAGAAGCTGAGCGTAGCAACACGACCCCTAACACTACAAGAGCAACCAGGGACTCCAAGTCTCCAACAGTGACCACGCCGCCGCGAAGAAATGAAGCCACATACGACGAACCGTGAACTCGAAGACGATGCCTTCAGAAAGGTTACGACACCGACGCGCCGCCACCACCCGATCCGAGGATCAGAGTTTCCCCAGGAGCCACACGATGGGCAATGAGAGCCGCGACGACGCCTACAAGAAGGGAACGATCAACGCCGCCGCCGGTCCGTCCGAAAATAGAACAGGCTTTCGCCCCGGCCAACACTCACCGCCACCGAACGCCACACCCCGGCTACCACGCCGCCCACACGGCCATGGCCACCAGGCAGCACCGAGCGACAGGCTCTTCCCATGAGCACCACGCTACCAACACCAGGGCCGCCGCCCCGGCATCCAAGACCTCGACACCACCTCACTCGAAACCCGCCACTACCCCAACCGAAGAGACGAGCGGACCCCGTGGCAAACTAGCTTCCATCGACTCGTCCTGCCGCATCAGACGCGAGACGAACACAGTCCTGCTGCCGGGCGCAAGACGAGCACGGTCCTGCTGCTGGGCGCGAGACGGGCGTGGTCATGCTGCCGGGCGCGAGACGGGCATGGTCCTGCTGCCGGGCGCGAGACGAGTTTGGTCCTGCTGCCCTAGCGCGAGACTAACGATGGGCCACTGATGGGAGAGGGCCATCACTTCAACGGAAATAGCACCAAGGACGATGAGGGGACAGATCGAAGGCCGAGACAAGCGACCAATTGAAGAACCGACGCCGGGACAAGCCAGCCGCCACCGTAGCCGACTTGCCAAGCCGCCATGAAGCCATCCACGGCCGGAGCAGCAGCCACCCCGGGCCACAGCCCAACACGCGCCGACCCGCGAGCTCCAAGCGTCGGAGCCGCCGGGCACGCACCCGCGCCACCAGCCAACATGGCCGCCGCCTGCACCGAAGTCACGGCATAGGCCCGCGCAGCCGCCGCACCACTACCAGCCAACCCCGCCGCCGCGCCACCACACGATCCCGCAGCCGGAGCTCGGACTAGTCGCCGCGCCGCCAAGCCCGGGTCAAAAGCCCCCGACTTGACCCAGAAGGGGCCAAACAGGGTCCGTCACGGCGAGCCACAGGGTCAAGGAGGGATGGCGCCGACTCACAGCCGCGACCAGCCCCACAAGACACGCCCACAGGCGGGCGGGACCACAACCGCCAACACCAGCCGCGGCCCCCGCCGCAGATCGGGATCCTAATCGGGGGGAGCCCGACCAACACCCCGCCACCAAGGACGCAGCCGCGCACCACCACTCCCAGCCTAACGGCCGACGAAGCCCGACGACCCCGCCGCCGAGAGCCCCGCCGAGCTCCGCGCCCCCACGAGCGGCTGACCCGCGCCACCGCAGCCTTGACCAGGGGAGGGAAGAAAAGGCCCCGCCGCCGCCCGCGTCGCACGGGCTTCGCCCGGCGGACACTTTTCGGCAGTGGCGAGGGGGAGGAAAGGTTGGAGGGGAGGAGTTCGCCGGCGGCAGATCGGGGGCCCCCGTGACGCGCGCTCGGGGCGCGTCGCGGGAGCGGTTCAGCTGGCTCTATCGAGGAGTCCTCTCAAGCCGTCTCCGTGTGTGCGTGTGTGTGTGTCTTGAAGAGTTTCACGAGTACAACATTGAAACATACTAGCAATTATCTCAAGTGAGGATAGATGCATTATGAACAGATTGTACCTTCACTCTCTTGTTGGTCGACGGTTTGTACAAACTTTTCTCTGTTAGAATGAGTCCGACCCAGGGATTTTATTCTACCGAGAGAAGGTCAACGAGACAGCCACACTAGTTGTCTGACATGCCTTCTGCAATGACTTGGTGGTTGCACATGTAGCCACCTAGTTAAAAGAATTTGATGCTAACTAGTATAAGACTTAGAGCATCTCCAACAGCCGCGCTAAGCGCCGTGCGCAAAAAACCTGTTTACCGCGCGTGCTGCGGCTGGTTTTGCACGCCCACCTGCGCTGGCTCCAGCAGCCGCGCTATAATGCAGCGCGCGCGCCGCTCCAGCAGAGCGCAAAAATACAGCGCGCGCGACTCGCCGGGCATTTTGCATATATGATATTTTGGACAAAAATGAACATGTGAAATTTGACACAAACAAGTTGATGAATAAAAGTTCATGCCCACAAGTTCATCCAACCAA
>NW_025239366.1:0-3916 GCF_018294505.1 Triticum aestivum
GTTAATGAACTCAATCTTCATGGAGTATTTGGATAAATTCGTCGTAGTTTATCTCGATGATATACTCATCTACTCCAAGAACGAGGAAGAACATGCCGAACATTTAAGGCTAGTGTTGAAGAAACTTCGAGAGCATCGCCTTTATGCCAAATTTTCTAAATGTGAATTCTGGTTGCCAGAAGTGACCTATCTGGGTCATGTAATATCTGGTAAAGGTATTGCTGTCAACCCTGAGCGAGTTCAAGCCGTCCTTAATTGGACTCCACCCGAATCGGTCAAGCAAGTTCGGAGTTTTCTAGGCTTAGCGAGCTATTGCCGTCGCTTTGTCGAGAACTTCTCCAAGGTTGCTAAACCTCTAACCGAACTCCTCAAGAAAGATAAGAAGTTCGAATGGACTCCACAATGTGAGCACAGCTTTCAGGAACTGAAAAGACGCCTGACCTCTGCTCCCGTGCTAGTACCGCCAGACTTCTCCAAGGACTTTGTTATCTACTGCGACGCATCGCGACAAGGGCTAGGTTGCATTCTCATGCAAGATCGACACGTAATTGCTTACGCTTCACGGCAATTACACCCACATGAGGAGAATTATCCTACTCATGATCTAGCGCTTGCAGCCATAGTCTATGCACTTAAGACCTGGCGACATTACCTCCTCGGTAATCGTTGCGAAATATTCACTGATCACCAAAGCCTGAAGTACATTTTCACCCAACCGGATTTGAATCTCAGGCAGAGACGTTGGGTTGAATTGATCACAGACTTCGACTTAGGAATAACCTACACCCCAGGGAAAGCCAACGTCATGGCTGATGCGCTAAGTCGTAAATCCTATTGTAACAACCTGATGTTACAACAAAGTCAACCGCTTCTCCATGAGGAATTTCGGAAGCTTAACCTTCACATTATACCTCAAGGTTCTCTTTCCACCTTGGTGGCAAAACCTACCCTTACGGATCAAATTATCAAAGCACAGAAGATAGATCCGGGAATCTCCCGCATCAAGAGAAACATTCAGAAAGGAATTGCGAATTGTTTCTCCATTGATGATCAAGGGATAGTATACTTCGGGGATCGACTAGTGGTTCCCAAAGTGCGCAACCTAAGGCGTTTAATCCTTAAGGAAGCTCATGAATCTCCTCTCACCATTCATCCCGGTAGTACTAAAATGTATCAGGACCTACGCCAGAGGTTCTGGTGGACTAGGATGAAGAGAGAAATCGCTCAGTATATTGCTAATTGCGACGTCTGTCGTCGTGTAAAAGCAGAGCATCAACGGCCTACTGGCACCCTTCAACCCTTAGCTATTCCTGAATGGAAATGGGATAAAATTAGTATGGATTTCATTACCGGTTTTCCCAGGACCAAGAGAGGGAATAATGCTATTTTCGTCGTGGTCGATCGTCTTTCCAAAGTAGCTCATTTCTTACCTGTTCGTGAGAGTATAACCGCTAGTCAGCTGGCAGATTTGTACATCTCCCGAATAGTGTCTCTCCATGGTGTTCCTTTGGAAATCAATTCGGATCGAGGAAGTCTTTTCACCTCTCGATTTTGGGAAAGTTTCCAAAATGCTATGGGAACCCGTCTCTCCTTTAGCACCGCTTTCCACCCTCAGTCAAGTGGACAAGTGGAACGCGTCAACCAAATTCTAGAAGACATGCTTCGAGCCTCTGTCATTTCATTCGGAATGGACTGGGAGAAGTGCCTTCCATTTGCCGAATTCGCTTACAACAACAGCTATCAATCTAGCTTGGGTAAAGCCCCTTTTGAAGTTCTCTATGGACGACGATGTCGAACACCCCTTAACTGGTCAGAGACCGGGGAAAGACAATTCTTTGGCCCGGACATGATTCAGGAAGCAGAAGATCAAGTTCGTATCATTCGTGAAAAGTTGAAAACAGCCCAATCTCGTCAAAAGAGTCAATATGACCGAAAACGTAGGGCTATGACTTTCGAGGTTGACGAGAAGGCTTATCTTCGGGTCACCCCTCTGAAGGGAACCCATCGTTTCGGTATCAAAGGCAAATTGGCTCCTCGTTACATTGGACCTTTTCGCATTCTTGCCAAACGAGGAGAAGTTGCCTACCAGTTGGAACTACCTCCGCATCTTTCCAGAGTTCACGATGTCTTCCACGTTTCTCAACTCAGGCGTTGCTTCTCGGATCCTATCCGTGAAGTGGACCACGAAACGCTTGATCTCCAAGATGATCTTACATATCGAGAGTACCCCATTCGTATCCTCGATCAAGCCGAACGTACCACGCGACGTCATAATATCAAGTTTCTCAAGGTTCAATGGTCGCATCATTCTGAGGATGAAGCAACTTGGGAAAGGGAGGATCGTCTTCGACTCGAGTATCCCGCCTTCTTCCCGGAGGAACCCAAATCTCGGGACGAGATTCTTTTGAGTGGGGGTGAGTTGTCACACCCTAGCTAGTCATGCATTAGAGTGTTGCATCATGTTTACTCATTCATCAGAAACTTGAAATGGGGATGACAGAACCCCCAGTCCCCTCTGAAACCAACTAGGGTTACTAAAATAATTTTTCAATGAACCTGAAATGCCCTTCTAAAATGCCCATCATTTTTGTCTTGGTTCAGAACCTCTGCCAAAAATGGTGCACATTTTCCTAGGCCATCTTAGGGTTTTTGAATTAAATCATAGTTATTTGAATTTGGGCATTTAAAATAATATAAAATATTTAAATGCTCAAATATCTCCAAACTAAAATGTTTCATGTTGGAAATAATCCAACTATGGGCCAGGAATAGTTTGGTGATTTTTGAAGTTGCCTAGGTATTTTATTTAATTCAACAAAGTTGCAGATATATTAAATAAACAGAAAACAGAAAGAAAAGGGGGAAAACCTACCTGGGCTACTCCACTGTGCGGCCCAGCCAGCTGGCTGGCCCAGCCAGCCCAGCCCACCTCCCTCCTCCGTCGTCTTCGTCCAGACAGAGGGAGGGGAGTGTGGCCGGCGCGCGCGCGCGCCACCGCGCCACGCCACCTGCTCGCCTGCTTGCCTGGCCTCCCCTCCTTGCTCGATGCCCTGGACGACGCCACGCCTCTCCCCCTGCTCTCTCTCTCACTCTCCCCGGCTCTCTCCTTCCTCTCCCTCGCTCTCTCTCTCACACGGCCGAACACCACCGTCGCCACCGTTCGCCGTAGCAGTCGTCTCCGGCCACCCCTCGCTCCCCCGACTAGCTCAGAAGCTCCGCCACTACTCCCTCTTCCTCCCCACCGCTCCACAGCTCCCCGGAAGCCCTGCATCGCCGCCACGTCTCCGTTCCCCTCTTCGGACTCCGACCACCGTCGCCGTCAAATTCGTCGTCTTCAGCGCGTCCCCGAGCCCGCTTCGACGCCCACTGCAACCGCGGTGAGCCTCCGAGTCGTTTCCCCCTTCTCCCCTGGTCTCTCCCGACCTCTAGGCCCTAGCCCCACCTCGGCCGAGAGCTCCACGCCGCCGACGATGTCGCCGTCGTGGCCACGGTCGCCGTAGCGCCCAACCGAGCACACCATCGTGCTCCACACATCACCAGGAGCACGTAGCACGCACCAACACCTCCCCTAACGCCCTACAACACTGATCCCGACCGCACCCGAACTCCGGCCGCCGCAGCCGAGCTCGCCGCCGTCAACTCCGGCCACCCCGAGCCCAACCACCATCACCAATAGCCGCGGCTCAACCTCAGCAACACGTAGATGCCTTCCGCCGTCCATTTGGTTGCCGGAATGGCAAAAAGCACTCTCGCCGCCGTCTCGGACCTCGCCGGCGTCATGTCGCCGGTGGGGTTTGACTTGTCCGACCTGGGGTTTGACCCCCCAGGGTCACTGACGCGTGGGCCCTGTCGGCCAGGTGGTTAGGTTAGCGCTAACTACTGTTAGTCAACCCCCCCTGACACTGACAGTGGGCCC
>NW_025239367.1:0-3914 GCF_018294505.1 Triticum aestivum
TATTATAGGGTGTAGTGTGAACCTGTTAAGTACAACTTTTTAAATATGATGTATGTACAAAAAAAAGATGGGAAGGTCTATCGGTACATAACAGAAACTTAAGAGGTACAAATTTATTTAATTTTAGTCAAACAGTGATGACTTTTTGCCTGGAGGTTCACTAGGTTTTTTTTTTCAAAAATTTGACATTTCTACTTTCTTATCTGATTTCTCGTGTAAGGGTAGCGTTATCATTCATGGTCAAAATCATCCGCCCTTGCATAACAACCTATATCAGAATGGTAACATAGCCGTACTACACACATTTGCAATGGTATCATCGTGTGCGCTACAAACCCAATATATCTTGCTACTGTAAAAAAAAATGATTTACCGACATGTGTACATTATATAGCATCCTGCTTTTTAAGGCAAACACACGCTCTTTATTAATCTGAAATCACAATGTTCATTTTTTTAGGGGATAGTTGTTGCTTTATTTAAAGTTCAGAGTCCCATCCGAAACAACCTCCAAGCTAACACACTCGGGAAACACATGGAGCCAGGTTTTACTCAACAGACTTAATACAACCCTCCCTAGTTAGGATATGTGCGACTTTATTAGCCTATCGTCGCACCCAGACAACCTTAAACTAAAGAAAAGAGTGAAGTAACTCTTTAACATTGTCAACTAGTTGCCCATTTGCAGAGAAATCTCATTGCTCGTTCCTGATCTTACTTACCGCCACTTGGGAGTCCGTCTCGACACAATGTTTGTAGGAACAGTGATATGGTCATGGGGAGACCCAGCCAAACATGTCCGCCTATACCCAAGAATTGATCTAGCAACAGGTCTAAGTGTATAGCATCCCATTTCTAGGTCTAAGTGTATAGCATCCCGTCGTCTAGGTGAGAACACAAGAGCGGTTTGGAGACCTGCCCTCCTGGACTTTCACCTCGTAGACGTACACTGCTGGCTTATCCGGCCACCGGCAATTAGAAACAAACCATATTTGATTTTCCCGGGATAGATTATGTACGGTAAGGCAATTTGATTAATTACCTACCTCTCAGTTTTCAACCCTAGTTAGGTGACACATTCTCAATCAAAACATGATGAGTAGATGGCCCCTTCTCTATCAAAATAACCGGCTGACTACTAAATGTTGGACGGTAATTATTATGGACGCAATTATAATTGCGTCATGCAAACAAATATATTTGTAACAAAAACATGAGTGCGTATGCTCTCATTAGGCATAAGGATTTTTGACCAGTTTGCAGCCCTGTTAGATGACTCTCTGAAACAAATAAAATGTGCTTAGGTAGGGTTTTTGGTATGGCCATCTACTAAATCATGGATTTTATTTGAGTGATTATTATAGATGCAGTATACTGTAGGCGCACATCATATACAACACCTAAATACTCATATACATATTAATTATTATATATATGTAAGATATTGATATCTTATTTACAATGCATACTTTATATTATACATTATCTCTTGTTGATAATTCAGTTGCGATCAGCAATAACACTAGTTATTTCATTCGGTCTGCTAGCAGTTTAGGTAGCTGGTAGGTTTAAGTATTAAATTACTTGTATGTATTTTCTTATATACAATTAGTTTGACGACGCGTGCGTCAATATCAAAAAAGGGAACTGTCGGTATGTATATAGATACAAGTAGTATTTTGTGAAAACAACATTATCTCGTACAACCATTTAGATATATACTTCTAGGATGTATATGTACAGTATATATGTGTACAAGCCTGGCAAGAAGTTGGCGTAGTGATCCAAATGTCCGTTGCTTGGTCGTTCTCATGCTCAACATATATCCTTAGTCTCTGAGGCTGATGATGAACTCAGCAAAGTCCTCGAGAAGTGTCGAGGAGAGTATGTAAATTATGTCCCATCAAGAGCTAATGACTAATTAGCTTGATATACAACTTCAAAACTTATAACACTTAACACAAAACAGAGTAAAAAAGACAACGGCTATTTCTTGTAGGTTAATCGACTGAGTTGAGTGCACTTTATTTTCAATTCCGTCAAGTTATATTCCCTGCCTGTGATGTCCGGGTCGTCGTTGTAACATCTTCCAGGTCGACCTCTACGTTGAAGAAAACAAATGCAAGCATGTGTTGTCATATCAGTTTTTATTCTGCATTCATACTTCTAAAGTTAAGAAAAAGGGTTTTCCCCGCTTTATATTATAAAGCAACGAGCCAAGCATCCGACACAACAGTATAAAGTACAATCAAGTCTTAAAGTCACGCTGGGGGCACAGCAGGACAAGCCCCGAAAAAAATAAAAAACCTTGCATCTGCGAACGTTTAGATGGCAGCTTTACTTGTATGGGGGTTGGCAGTTTTTTCAGACCAACATGGCAGTTTCTTCAAAGAAACACATCTCCTGCTAAAACCGTCACCATTTGATCTCGTGTCGCATTAGAATAGTCAGAAAAATGCGTTCGCTTGTCAGCCCGTTTCCAGCTGACGTTTGCCTGGTAATATTATCGTAAAGTTTTGAATTAGTCGGTTTTCAATCGGTTTTTTTATAAGCTGGTCAATTCTCTTTTTCTATATGAGAGCTTTTTGCCGGTTGCTTAAAAAAAATAAGTTGATGATGAGTTTACTCGCCCTCATGCACCCTTACATGTGTGACCTATTTTCATCTGAAACTGAAAACTGGAAAATGATTTTTTCTGTGTGGTAAAACCAGAGTCGAGCCGAGCATGGAAGTGCAGGAGTGGGATATGTACACATCTCTTTATAATGAGTAAATTGCACAGAAGTACCACAATTGGGGCATTGGAAGCAGATTGGTACCAAGATTGGTAATTTTTACATGTCAGTACCAAGATTGGGGCGAGCCGTTGCAAAAAAGACTAAAAGTGTGTTTTATACGTATTGACAGAAAAACTGACCGGTTGGGCCCGCCCGTCAGGCGACACGCTGGCCAGTGCGCGCGTGCCCGCGCGCTGACTGGGCGCTGACTGGGACGAGGTCGGCTCGCACCGTTTAGGGCGCGGCTGGTGCGGTCGAGCCACACCCCGACCCCGCTCTGCCCTCTTCCTTCTCCTCCTTGCCGGCGGCTGCCTCCCCGCCCGCCCCACCGCCCGCCACACCACGCCACCGTAGTCATGGATCGAACTGCTTAGGCGCTGTCACCTCCACCGCGGCTGCTCGTCCCTCGCGCCCTCCTCTCCCCCGCGGCTGCTGTGCCCTAGGCGACGATGGCCTCGGCTACTCCGGCAGGCGACGATGGCCAGGGCGATGCGAGCGGCGGCGACCTCCCCCGCTTAGGCCTCGATGGGAGTGGTTGCTACTCCAGCTCGGAGTACAGTAGCGAGGACGAAGATTTTGCGGAGCCGGCGTTGTCGATGGAGCAGAGGCTGAAGATGGCGCGAATTTGGTTGGCCAACCCTAGCACCGCCCATCAGTGGACTCATGACATCGGTGGTGTTTTGTAAGTGTTCCATTGTTCCATCTTTGCAAACTGAAATTGGGGATTAGGGTTAGGGTTTACTGCCTGGTTTACTGTCTGCATGTTTAGCACTCTAATTGCTAGTTCCTAAGTAGAGCAGAGAAGTATATTGGATTACATGAGTCCTAACTAGAGCAGAGCAGAGCAGCATTAGTGGATTACATTGTTATTTCTTAGTCCAAATTGTCAGAGCAGCATTAGGTGTTACCTAGTTAGAGCAGAGCAGAGCAGAGAAGCATAGTGGATTAAATCATTCCTAACTAGAGCAGAGCACCATTAGTTAACTTAAACAAAGCTTTGTTTATATGTTAACTTAAGCAAAGCTTTGTTTATATGTTAACTTAAAAAATTCCTAACTAGAGCAGAGTCCAAATTATATGTTAACTTAAACAAAGCTTTGTTTATATGTTAGCCTATCTGTTAAGTAAAATTGTTTA
>NW_025239368.1:0-3914 GCF_018294505.1 Triticum aestivum
GCAGGGACCCACCGGACGGGCCACCAGTGTTTCGCAAAAAAAGGTTTCCCCCCTGACTGCTGGGACCCACCGAACGGGCCACCGTGTTTCGTGAAAAAATGTTTGCCCCTGACTGCTGGGACCCACCGGACAGACCACCGTATTTCACGAAAAAACGTTCCCCCCACTGTCAGCTCGGACCCACCGGAAGTGCCTCCTTATTACGCACAGAAAAATGAATACTCTCCCTGCTAGCTGGGACCCACCATGGTGGGAGGCTTACTTGTGGGCCTACTAAGTTGACGGGGACGGAGGGCTTTGTCAACTTAGTCAATATGAATGATTTTAGCTCCAGTGACCGTACGATGTCCATCCAACGGCCGTCGTGCTTCTTCAATCTCTGCTCTTCCTGCTCCAGCCGCTCAAACAAGCGCCGGCGGGACTGCCTCCTCCCTCCTCCCCGTGGAGGCTGTGCTGCCGTGCAGGCCTCACTGCCCCACCGTACTCCCATCGCTGGCCTAGCCATCCCTCTATTCACCCACACCTGCTGTTATTCTCCGGCGAGGGCAGACGAACCAGTAAACCCTCGTACAGTCGTACTCCCCTCCGCGTGGGAAACAACTACCAAGTCTTCCCTGCCTCCATGTCGTTCCCTTCCTAGGCCTTGCCATCATCCACCGCCATGGTGCTCTCGGCGTGGCCTGGTCAACGTGGTCAACAACCGACATGCATATGAAGTGGACTATACGTGGAGAGGCTGACAGCTGGGTCCATGGCCGCACGCAAGAAAATGCCTCCTTATTACGCGCAAAATAATGATTCCTCCACCTGACATTGGGGACCCACCGAAAGGCCTCTATATTTCACGAAAAAAACGTTACCGCCGCTGAAAGCTTGGACCCACCAGCTATATCTTCGCACGCAAGGAAGTGCCTCCTTAATACGCACAAAAAAAATGAATACTCCCCCTGTTAGCTGGGACCCAGTATAGTGGCAGGCTAACTTGTGGGCCTACTAAGTTGACGGGGACGGAGGGCTTTGTCAACTTACTCAATATGCACGATTCTAGCTCCACTGACCGTACGATGTCCATCCAATGGCCGTAGTGCTTCTTCAACCTCTGGTCATCTTGATCCAGCCGCCCAAACCAGCGCCGGTCGTGCCTCGTGCTCCTGCCTCCCATGGACGGCTGTGATGCGGCGGAGGCCTCACCGCCCCCTACTACTCCCACCGCTGGCCAGCCATCCCTCTACACACCCACACCCCTATTATCCTGCGGTGACGGCAGCCTCACACTGCAGCGAACCAGTGAGCCCTCGTACTCCTCTACCCGAGGGCATCCACTGCCGCGTCTTCCCCGACTCCGTGTCGTCCCTTCCTAGACCTCGCCGTCATCCACCGCCTTGGTGCTCTCGGCGCGGCGTGGTCAACGTGGTCAAGGAACGGCTTCCATCGAACGTGGACTGTACGTGGAGAGGCCGACAGCTGGGTCCACGACCGTAGCAAGGAAGTGCCTCCTTATTATGCGCAAAATAATTATTCCTCCACCTGACAGCAGGGACCCACCAGACGGGCCACCGTATTTTGTGAAAAAAACGTTTCCCCCTGACTGCTGGGACCCACCAGCTACATCTTCGCACGCAAGGAAGTGCGTCCAGGCAAAAAAAAAAACAATTTGCCCCCTGACTGCTGGGACCCACCAGCTACATCTTTGCAGGCAAGGAAGTGCCTGACAGTCGGGACCCACCTGGTCGAAGCGTACGTAGCGTTGTCATTCTGGTCGCGAACGTGTACATACATACTGGTCAATGTAGAGGTGCGCATGTGTCCTAGTAGAGGCGCACACATGTCGTTGTAGAGGCGTGCACGTAGCATGTACACGTACGTACAGCGGCCAGGGTGCAAGAAAGAAAATACAGCCACCTTTGTGTACATACGGGCGGGGTCTCGAACGCCTACTCATGCATACGTACGGCCAGGGCTCGTGTACATGGCTGGGTCGGAATGGAGAAACAACATCGTCGTCGTGTTCATGGGGAGCCTACCGGCTGGGTCAGAACAAAATGCGTGGTCGTGTTCATCGGGACGACTTGGACGGAACAGGCAATGGAAAGGAGGCCTGGTGTACCGCACAACGGAGGAAACGGACCTCCTACATTCGGAACGGGGTCTGTAACACCCCAAAAATTTAACCAGGTTTTAGTTATTAAAATTTTGCCTAGAATTTAAATTTTTTGCCTACAAGAATATTTCTGTTGATTTCAGAACCTTTCTTTTTATATTAATGAGTATCTACCCAAGTGGATCCTTCCAAACATATTGAACTTCTATGCCATCTCATTAAAACAATTTCTTAATTAGTAGGTTTATTTATTAAATTATTCCACCCTGAGCTATATTCATTAAAATGACTTGTTTTAAGTTTTGGAGCTCTTTTTGAACTACAACCATTTGATAAATTTAACTAAAAATCCAACCAAAATTTGGAGATGTCATGTGATGTCTCTAGATCACTTTTGTGCAATAATATATTTCATTCATTGCATATTTTGAGTGTTGCACATGTTTTTCTTCTCTGGTCCAATGGACAATTTTACACTACAACCCTTTTAAATATTTCTTTCTAGCTTCCACCAAAATTATGGGATGTCTGTAGGAGCATATGATTCCATTATATGCAAAAATCCAAGGATGTTCTTTGAAAATTTTGAGTGAATCAACCTCATCTTCATTCTGGTCCATCATGATGGTTTGTACAGCATCCATGTTCCTGCTTGCTCTTTGACCCTTGATTCTTTCCCCAGCTTGCAGACCACCCTGCAAAACCCCTAAGTCCAGGAGCATGCACTCATTGGATCATTTTTGGTTCATGAAATAATGCCATTCACCTCCTGTCCAGAAGTGAAGTTCTGCAAAACTTGCAGTAGCTAGTTTGTGCTTTTCACAAACTAACCTCACCACCCTCTCATACACCAATAGAGACACTGATCTGGAGGATTTGGCCACTCCAAGAAATGCCTAGGTGCATGTGGCATTTTGTCAAACACCTTGAGAGCATGAACCGGTTTGGCATGAGTTTTGTTTGCGTTATGAACTTGGTCTCCTGACCAAACCACCTTGTCCCTTGAGCTTCCCTCTATCACTAACCTAGTTCTATTGCCTGCCAACCTCACCTGAGACCTGTAGCATGCCACGACATTTTATCAAACACCTTCCGTGCATGCTCTGGGCGCGAGCAGAGCGCGCGTATTGCATGAGCCACGGCCGAGCCGACACGTTGCGCCCCTGGTTTTGGCACGCTCTGTAGCACCATGCCACGCACTCCCCTTCTCACCGCAACGCGCCAAGCAGACCCTCTCCGCGTCTTCGGCAAGCCAAGGACTAGCCGCCACGACCGCCCGACAACCCTGCTTAGGTCGGCGCCGCCCGAGCCTTCCCTGCTCGCCACCTGCCCCCTGGAGCTTCGCAAGCTTATCCGCAAGTCATCCCCTAGCGCTTTTCGCCGCCACAACGCCCTAGCTACAGCGAGGCGGTTCGCCAGCGAGCTTATCCGCGGCCACAGGAACCGACCTCGCCGGGCTATATAAAGCCCTCGATCCTGCCTAGGCTCATCAGCAGCCTCACTCGAGCCGTGGGAAGCCTCCCCCCTCCCCAGTTTGCCAGGGGCCATTCTCTTCCCCAACTCCGGCATGATCTGCCTCCACCTCGCTCTGGCAAAATACGGCCAATGCCAAAGCCCCCAGACCCCTCTTGTGCTTCCATCCTCCTCCCCATGACCCTACGGAGCCGCCCAACATCTCAGACCCGCTCGGGAACCACCATGGCCGGAATCCCCAAATCCACCGAAGCCTCCCCTCCGCCGTGGAGCTCATCGCCGACGACTCCCTCCATCCCCATCACTCCCTCAACCACCCGGAGGACCGCCTAGGAGTGGC
>NW_025239369.1:0-1444 GCF_018294505.1 Triticum aestivum
AACGCAAGAAAAGTCTGGAGTTCAAATAAGTTTAAAAAAATGAAGTGCCCGTGTAACAGATGAGTTCTCGTCCGAAACCCTGATACTCCGAAAGAGATTGTCCAGTTTGTACACGAAGTGCGTCCAGTTTTTGCCGTAACCCTCTCTACTCTTTTTCCACATGCTATGTGGGTGAAATGAAGATACCATGCCAAGTTTCAACATTGTCAGTGTTCATTTTGTAGTGATTTTCAATTTCACAGTCATTTAGCTCTCTAAACAAATCGGTAAATGACTGAAAAATAACAAATGATGTCCTGAAGTGATAAAACTTGATGACGTCGCTTTGAATGGTCCATACGGAACGCAAGAAAAGTCTGGAGTTCAAATAAGTTTAAAAAAATGAAGTGCCCGTGTAACAGATGAGTTCTCGTCTGAAACCCTCATACTCCGAAAGAGATTGTCCAGTTTGTACACGAAGTGCGTCTAGTTTTTGCCGTAACCCTCTCTACTCTTTTGCACATGCTATGTGGGTGAAATGATGATACCATGCCAAGTTTCAACATTTTCAGAGTTCATTTTGTAGTGATTTTCAATTTCACGGTCATTTAGCTCTCTAAACAAATCGGTAAATGACTGAAAAAAAGCAAATGATGTCCTAAAGTGATAAAACTTGATGACGTCGCTTTGAATGGTCCATACGGAATGCAAGAAAAGTCTGGAGTTCAAATAAGTTTAAAAAAATGAAGTGCCCGTGTAACAGATGAGTTCTCGTCCGAAATCCTGATACTCCGAAAGAGATTATCCTGTTTGTACACGAAGTGCGTCCAGTTTTTGCCGTAACCCTCTCTACTCTTTTTCCACATGCTATGTGGGTGAAATGAAGATACCATGCCAAGTTTAAACATTTTCAGAGTTCATTTTGTAGTGATTTTCAATTTCACGGTCGTTTAGCTCTCTAAACAAATCTGTAAATGACTGAAAAATACCAAATGCTGTCAGAAAGTGTTGAAAATTGACGAAGTCGCTTTGAATGGTGCATACGGAACGCAAAAAAAAGTCTGGAGTTCAAATAAGTTTAAAAAATGAAGTGCCCATGTAACAGATGAGTTCTCGTCCGAAACCCTGATACTCCGAAAGAGATTGTCCAGTTTGTACACGAAGTGCGTCCAGTTTTTGCCGTAACCCTCTCTACTCTTTTTCCACATGCTATGTGGGTGAAATGAAGATAGCATGCCAAGTTTCAACATTTTCAGAGTTCATTTTGTAGTGATTTTCAATTTCACGGTCATTTAGCTCTCTAAACAAATCGGTAAATGACTGAAAAATAGCAAATGATGTCCTAAAGTGATAAAACTTGATGACGTCGCTTTGAATGGTCCATACGGAACGCAAGAAAAGTCTGGAGTTCAAATAAGTTTAAAAAAATGAAGTGCCCGTGTAACAGATGAGTTCTCGTCCGAAA
>NW_025239369.1:3355-3914 GCF_018294505.1 Triticum aestivum
AGAGTTCATTTTGTAGTGATTTTCAATTTCACGGTCATTTAGCTCTCTAAACAAATCTGTAAATGACTGAAAAATACGAAATGCTGTCAGAAAGTGTTGAACTTGATGGCGTCGCTTTGAATGGTGCATACGGAATGCAAAAAAAGTCTGAGTTCAAATAAGTTTAAAAAAATGAAGTGCCCGTATAACAGATGAGTTCTCGTCCGAAACCCTGATACTCCGAAAGAGATTGTCCAGTTTGTACACGAAGTGCGTCCAGTTTTTGCCGTAACCCTCTCTACTCTTTTTCCACATGCTATGTGGGTTAAATGAAGATACCATGCCAAGTTTCAACATTGTCAGAGTTCTTTTTGTAGTGATTTTCAATTTCACGGTCATTTAGCTCTCTAAACAAATCTGTAAATGACTGAAAAATAGCAAATGATGTCCTAAAGTGATAAAACTTGATGACGTCGCTTTGAATGGTCCATACGGAACGCAAGAAAAGACTGGAGTTCAAATAAGTTTAAAAAAATGAAGTGCCCGTGTAACAGATGAGTTCTCGTCCGAAACCCTGATA
>NW_025239370.1:0-3913 GCF_018294505.1 Triticum aestivum
TAATGACAAAGGTACTGATCTTCCATCTCTACATGAGAATGATGAATGCCTTGTCAATTTGAATGCACCATCTGATGAGCTACCCACTACTTTGATCACACCACCTATTTTAGAGGACTACGTTGATAATTTGACTTTGCCATGTGATCAAACAACTGAAATACCAACAATTTTGAGTGCACCCATTGAATTAACTATTGATGCAAAAGAACCAATGTTTAATCATTTTGATATGACCTCTAATCTTGGTGATGATTCTGTGTTGAATGACTTATTGCATGTTTGCTTATTTAAGCATGTTGTAGCATGTAAATTTGATGCAAGTAAGGTTTATTCACCAATGTTGGGATGGTTTAATGATGAACATTGTCAATCTTTTGAAATGAATAAGAGCTTCACTTATATGTGCAAACTGAGTTGCAATATTTTCATGCCTTCTACTTCTTGTGCTAATTTTTTGGCTTTAGATTTTATGAACTATGCAAGCTACTCATCTATTCATGTGTCATATATGCAAAAATCAAGGGAAGTAAAAATGGATGACATATACATATACAACATGTACACCTTGTCTTTTTTGTTAGCCACATTTCAGATTAAGCAACGCCGAGGACGGCTTTATTTTTAAGAAGGGGAGGATGATGAGGACATGACTACCTTGGATATGACCAAAAATATTGCATATATGCATATATGTCAGGTGATTTCTAGTGCAAACTATTCAATAATCTATTTATGTTATCCAGAACAAAAATACTTCACACACTTTTGTGTTTTGTCTAATTGCAGGTGTATGGGACATTTGTACAATCCACATATGAAGATAAGGAAGAAAGAGATGTTTATTTGCTGTCCAAAAAGTTCTCTCACGTCACTTTTGGCCCAAGAGAAGATAGAGTCCAAGTCTCTCACGTTCTGGATTCAGATTCGGACTGCACAGACACACCTGACTCAAAACGCACACAAGTTTTTCATACGGACTGCGAATTGGGTGATTTTTTTTGTTGGAAACTAGATTTCGTGCACTTTCCAACCCAATTGGAATCACCTTCAAATTTGTCCGGAGCGTTGAGTTGTGGACGAAACAATCTGATGCTGCAGCAGAATCCGAGTCAAACTACAAGTCCAAAGGTGTTACATCACCTCCACTTGGGCCCATTGGCCTTGTACGACCTAGATTTAGTTTTAGGATGCCTTGGGACGTCCTCCCACCTCCTTGGCCGCCACCCCTTGCTCCTATATAAGTAGATCCATCTAGTAGCTTTTCCTTGGGGATTTGTTTAGTTAAAAGTTAGCCATTGCAACTTCGTGTACTTCGTTTGTGTCCGACGACCAGACCAAGACCGCTTACGGATCCCCACCTTTATCAATACTTCATATATATTCGCAATATTCAGATTGCTTTTATCATATTCTTGCTCGTTCTTCGATTGCTTGCAGGAATAGACCTTCGTGGTCAGGTTGATCGTGCTCCGGCGTGGTCAATAACCTCAGGAGATTGGTTTAGCGATTGCTAAGGCGCAACGTCGTGCACGTTTGTAGTCGGATCGTCAAAGTCGTCTCCACCAAATCGATAGTTATCATCTCATCGAAAGATCGGGACACCCTCGCCTCTATCATTTAATGTGTGCCTCCTATGATCTTGAGCCCTACATGTGTTTTGTTGTATGCCATGCCATCTTTACAGGGGTGTGTGCCATGTATTTTTGTGATCATTGTGGTGACTAGCACAAGCATGCAAAGTAGCTCTCGTGATGTTGCTGATTTCAGGGACTTAGAATTCTTCTAAGTCATTTCCCTGTTGATATTTTTATGCCATGTATTCTTGTTGCTATAGAGTGATCTATGCCTCTTTTGAGCATGATCGGTAAGGATGATTTTGAGATATTGTTATGCTCTATCCATCCATGTCTTTGTTTGCAATTATGGAGCACCCTAGCATGACTCAATCTTGCTCTACTTTTGCTATAAAACGTTCCTGGTAGATTGTTTACGTGTTAATCAATTTTGCCGAGGTTGTTGTAGTTGATCCATGCATGCTATGAGAGTGTACTTGCCATGGTTAGCTTATTTATCATGTCTACTTGCTGGGTGTATGCTTAGCTTGTCATGCAATGCCTTGTGGTGAGTGCATCGAGATCGCAAACTTGCCTACGTAATTCTGTTTTGCCATGTTCCAGTTTTCTGCCAAGTCTGAATCTGTTAACGAAACTTGCTATGTTAACATGGTTGCCATTGTATTTTCTGATCCCTTTTGGCTTATGGTCAGTAAGGGACTTTTGTTATATGCTTTGTGTAGTTTCATGCCATGCCTTGCTTTGCCATGATATGTTCCTGTAGCATGTTGTTATCTTGCTCTAAACATTGCTTCCTGATGTTAAATCCTGCCATGTCATTTTCACCAAGTCTGTGAACCTGATATCTTTTGCATTTTTGCCATGCTTGTTTGAACCTGTTATTGTGTGAATTAGCCGTAGCTCAGTGTTCATCTTTTGTCAAGCATCTTGAGTGGATCACTGCCATGTGCTTTGTTGTTATGTTAGAGTGCAGTAGCTTGTTGTTCTTGATGCATTTAGATGGCCTCGTGCTGTTAATCGTAGCTTTGCGCCATTATTGTTTTGCTTGTCATTTGCAAACCGTGCATCCGATTCCGGTGATCTTTATATCGATTTCAACCGAAATCAACTCATCTTTCCAGCGGCACTCTTGGTTTTCCAAGCTGAGGACTGGTTCAATCTTTCCCTTCTGAAACACGCATATGCATTGCATATTACATCCCGCATATCATGACATGTTTTGCATTGTGTTGCTTGTGCATTGCACGTGGTTGATTGTGTCTCCCTTTGCTTGTGTTCTTGCTTTGGGTAGAGCCGGGAGAAGAGTACGCTAAAGAGGATCAAGCTTATGTAAACTCGGAGAACTTTGCAGGCAAGATGACCATACCCTCAAGATCACTTCTATCTTTGCTTGCTAGTTGATCGCTCTATTTCTATGCCTATGCTACGATACCTACCAATTGCTTATCATGCCTCCCATATTGCCATGTCAAACCTCTAACCCACCTTGTCCTAGCAAACCGTTGTTTGGCTAAGTTACCGCTTTGCTCAGCCCTCTTATAGCGTTGTTAGTTGCAGGTGAAGATTGGAGTTTGTTCCTTGTTGGAACATGTTTTTTTGTTGGGATATCATTATTATATCTTGTCTACTTTAATGCACCTATATACTTGGTAAAGGGTGGAAGGCTCGGCCTTATGCCTGGTGTTTTGTTCCACTCTTGCCGCCCTAGTTTCCGTCATACCGGTGTTATGTTCCTTGAGTTTATGTTTCTTACGCGGTTAGGTTATAATGGGAACCCCTTGACAGTTCGCCTTGAATAAAACTCCTCCAGCAAGGCCCAACCTTGGTTTTACCATTTGCCACCTAGCCTCTTTTCCCTTGGGTTCCGCGGACTCAAGGGTCATCTTTATTTTAAACCCCCAGGCCAGTGCTCCTCTGAGTGTTCGTCCAAACTAGAGCCCCTTGCAGCGCCACCTCGGGGAAACTCAAGGGTTGGTTTTAGTTGTACGGATTGCTTATCCGTTGTGCCCTGAGAACGAGATATGTGCAGCTCCTATCGGGATTTTTCGGCACATTCGGGTGGTTTTGCTGGACTTGTTTTACCATTGTCGAGATGTCTTATAACCGGGATTCCGAGTCTGATTGGGTCGTCCTGGGAGAAGGAATATCCTTCGTTGAGAGCTTGTGATGGGCTAAGTTGGGACACCCCTGCAGGGATTTGATCTTTCGAAAGTCGTGCCCGCGGTTATACGCAGATGCGAACTTGTTAATGTCTGGTTGTAGAAAACCTGAAACTCTACTTAATTAAAATGGATCAACAGCGTGTGTAGCCGTGAGGGTCTCTTTTCAGCGGAGTC
>NW_025239371.1:0-3913 GCF_018294505.1 Triticum aestivum
TCACAGGGGCAGAGGCGGCCAAGGGAGCACGGGGAAGAAGAGACGAGCGAGCTCCGAGCCAAATCGCCATTGTTCGCCCGTGGGCGCTCGGCGGTTTGCGTCGGTGAGGAAGCTGCCGGGAGGGGGAGCGGGGTCCAGGGGATTGGCGACGGCGGTGAAGCCAAGGGACACGGTCACGTGCTCTAAATCGATGAGAGGGAAAGTGGCCGAAGGTCAAACGATGCTCTGGACACGCCACAGCGCACAGAGCGTGTGAAACGGCATGCCAGTTGCGTGGTCACCACGGGAAAAGGCACAGGGAGCTCATGAGGGAATTGCATATATTGTCTGGTGGATAGTCCTTCCAAGGTGGAGCATTTATGTGCCATTGGCTCGATCTGAGGCACTGTGGTTGGGTTGGAATGGAGCTCTGAAGTTTGCTGCAGTAATCTTGGTCATGCACTAGTGATCAACAGGAACTTGATTGGGGCCAAATAGTTTGTCTGGGGTGTTTATCTATGGAAGGACTACAGTTCTGGAGGTTTAGAGAAGAAATGGACCACAAATGACTAGGGTTGCTTTCTAAGTGCATTTTTGGTCCAGAAACTTGATTTGGATGATGCACTCACATGGAGTGATGGAATTGTATGGAGCTTGGCAAAGCCTCATGATATGGACATATAAAGATGCTGTAAAAAGATCATGCTAAATGGACAAGCGAAAATGGCACTTGCTTCACAAACATCATTTCTGTCCAGAAACTTGGAATAATTTTGGTGATCAAATGGCTCAATGAAATGATGCCAAATTGGGTGGAGAGTTGTTTTATGTGTACAAAAATGATCTGGTAATTTATTAGGATTTTTGAAGCAATATAAAATACACTTGCTTCACAACCTAAAAATATTGCCAAAATCAAAGATTTGGTCCTGTGCTCATCATTGGATGGGGCTGCATATTGGTGGAGTGGGTTAATATGCGCACATGAAGGAGTGTGCAAAATTCAACTCATTTGGATACTCCTAGCTAGTACTTCCTTCACAAAGCCTTCTGTTTGACAGAAACTTTGAAAAATCACTGAGGAAGATTGGCTAAGCAAATGAGGTTGAATTTGTGCATGAGGCAATGATTTGGATGTATAAGCATTCCCAAAAAGCTTGGGAGCCACTAGGAAAATATAAATGACATTTCCTTCACAACGTGCCATTCAGGGCAGAATAGAAAAAGGAATATTGGGGAATTATTTTTGAACTGGCCAAGGAAATGTTTGGGCATATTTGAGCAATATATGACCCAAAGGAATTATGAGAATTATTTGGGGATTTTTGGATGGACAGAAATATAGGTTGCTTCACAACCTAGGGCGGATAGGGTTTGGTCAAGGAGTGAAGTGACATGGTCTTGGCAAGGATTTGAGAATGAGGAGCCACATGGGAGGGGGGGATGAGGACGATTTCCTAGGTGGCAAGGCCACAAAACCACTCCAAAAAGAAAAACAGAGCAAAAACCAAATAAAGCAAAAGAAAAAGAAAAGAGCCAAAAGCCAGGCTGTTACAACTATGCCAGCCAAGCCTTACTTTTGGCGAAGAAAGAAAAGAATCGCACATGAACTCTTCTTCGGAAGAACTACATGCGGGAACAACTCCATGCCCAGGGCATCGAGAAAGATTATGACTATCGGCACATGTTTCAAATTCCTTGCTTGCGAAGACAAATTCTAGTGCTACCACAGAGATCTTCATCGACTGACATAATGTTTCTCAAACCAGATGACATTGTTTTTCAGACTAAAGTCACCACTATCTACTACACCGACGAGCCATGTCCTGCTACTTGTGATAGGCGTTGGGACTTCCCCAAAGAGGAAGGGTGATGTATTATAATAGCAGAAAGTATTTCCCTCAGTATAGAACCAAGGTTTATCGAGCCAGTAGGAGATTCACGCAAACAAAGATAAACAGTACATGCACAAACACAAAACAAACACTTGCACCCAATATGGGCAAGAGGGTTGTCAATCCACTTGTACTCATTAATTGCAAGGATTAATTCTATTAATGATGGATAGATAATTGCAAAATAAAATATGAGATAATAAATTGCAGCAAGGTATTTAGGGTTTTAGTAATATGATGTGAATGGACCCGGGGCCATAGCTTTCACTAGAGGCACTCATGAGCGTAGTTACGATGGGTACACAAACTACTGTTGAGGAATTGACAGAAAAGTGCATAGTTATGATGTTATTCATGGCATCATCAGTGCATAGGCATTACATCTGTGACAAGCAGACTGAAACGATTGTGTGTCTACTAATATTACTCCACCCCTCGACCGCTGTCCAGCATGCATCTTAAGGTATTAAGTTCATAACAAACAAAGTAATGCTTGGACTATGAAGATATAATTTAGACAAAGTAGGGCAGATCAATATGATTGAACCCCATTGTTTTACCCTTAGTAGTAATAATACAAATATGTGCCTTGCTACCCCTTCTGTCACGAGTTGTGGACACCACAAGATTGAACCTACTACTATGCACCACTTCCATTGAAGATCTACTCATCAACTTGGCCAAAGAAAACTCATAGACCGGAAAGCATTACATAGCTATAACAATCACACATAATAAAGTTTAGAAAACAGTCAATTACTTTCAATGAATAATCTGATCATAAACCCATAATTCATATGACCCCAACAAATGCATCGCAAAAGTATTAAATCAAATCGATCTCCGAAGAAAACATTGTATTGAAGATCAGAGAGAGAGAGAGAGAGAGAGCTATCTAGCTACTGCTATGGACCCGTAGGTCCTGTGAGGAACTACTCACGCCTCATCAGAGAGGCAGCAAGGTTGATGTAGAAGCCCTCCATGAATGATTCCCCATCTGGCAAAGTACCGGCGGAGGCCTCTAGATGATATCGCGAACGAATAGAGGCTTGCAATGAAGGAATAATTGTTTCGGGTCTTGCCCTAGTGGTTTCTGGATTTTAGGGAATTTACAGGCTTGGAATTAAGTCAAACGGAGTTATGAGGGGGCCACAGGCTCAGGTGGCGGCCCCCTGGGGGCGCGTTGTGTGAGCTTGTGGCTCTCTCGTGCATCGTCTGGTCTCCCCCCGAAGCTTCTAGGGTGTCTCCTGGTCTAGAAAAATCACCATAAAGTTTCATCATGTTTGCATTTCCTTTGCTATGGTTTTCCTACGGAACAATAAAATAGGAAAAAATAGGAACTAGCACTGGGCACTGAGTTAATAGATTATTTCTCAAAAATGATATAAAGTTGCATATAAAGCATATAATATTGATAATATAATTGCATGAAATAATAAATAAATATAGATACGTTGGAGACATATCAGCATCCCCAAGCTTAATTCCTGCTCGTCCTCGAGTAGGTAAATGATAAAAATAGAATTTTTGATGTTGAATGCTACCTAAATGTCTTAATCATGTAATAACTTTTGGTATGAATGTTGAGAAATGATGATGTAAAAGATATCAAGATAATAATATCCATGAATACTAGAATATAGTCATTACTATTCAAAATATACGATGCTTAACGAATGTTATCCCTACTCACTGAATTATGTAAGCATGGGATGACTCTGTCTTCCTGACATAAGTAAAATCGTGAGCACCCCATTGCCAAATCAAGCAATTGAATCATACCTTTTCTCGCTTCAGCATTTTCTGCTTCACTCAGTATATGAGTGTTAGACATGGAGTTAGCACTACGGGTGGAATAGAGTATCTCGGTAGAGGGAAGGAAAAAATTGAGGAAGTCTTGCATCAACTCGGCGGATTGTTATGCAACAGAGAGGCCTTTCAATCAATATCAATGCGAGGAGTAGTGATTGCCATGCAACAGATGCACTAGAGCTATAAGTGTACGAAAGCTTGCTACTGAAACTATGTTGGTGTGCATC
>NW_025239372.1:0-3913 GCF_018294505.1 Triticum aestivum
GACTCCGCTGAAAAGAGACCCTCACGGCTACACACGCTGTTGATCCATTTTAATTAAGTAGAGTTTCAGGTTTTCTACAACCAGACATTAACAAGTTCGCATCTGCGTATAACCGCGGGCACGACTTTCGAAAGATCAAATCCCTGCAGGGGTGTCCCAACTTAGCCCATCACAAGCTCTCAACGAAGGATATTCCTTCTCCCAGGACGACCCAATCAGACTCGGAATCCCGGTTATAAGACATCTCGACAATGGTAAAACAAGTCCAGCAAAACCACCCGAATGTGCCGAAAAATCCCGATAGGAGCTGCACATATCTCGTTCTCAGGGCACAACGGATAAGCAATCCGTACAACTAAAACCAACCCTTGAGTTTCCCCGAGGTGGCGCTGCAAGGGGCTCTAGTTTGGACGAACACTCAGAGGAGCACTGGCCTGGGGGTTTAAAATAAAGATGACCCTTGAGTCCGCGGAACCCAAGGGAAAAGAGGCTAGGTGGCAAATGGTAAAACCAAGGTTGGGCCTTGCTGGAGGAGTTTTATTCAAGGCGAACTGTCAAGGGGTTCCCATTATAACCTAACCGCGTAAGAAACATAAACTCAAGGAACATAACACCGGTATGACGGAAACTAGGGCGGCAAGAGTGGAACAAAACACCAGGCATAAGGCCGAGCCTTCCACCCTTTACCAAGTATATAGGTGCATTAAAGTAGACAAGATATAATAATGATATCCCAACAAAAAAACATGTTCCAACAAGGAACAAACTCCAATCTTCACCTGCAACTAACAACGCTATAAGAGGGCTGAGCAAAGCGGTAACTTAGCCAAACAACGGTTTGCTAGGACAAGGTGGGTTAGAGGTTTGACATGGCAATATGGGAGGCATGATAAGCAATTGGTAGGTATCGTAGCATAGGCATAGAAATAGAGCGATCAACTAGCAAGCAAAGATAGAAGTGATCTTGAGGGTATGGTCATCTTGCCTGCAAAGTTCTCCGAGTTTACATAAGCTTGATCCTCTTTAGCGTACTCTTCTCCCGGCTCTACCCAAAGCAAGAACACAAGCAAAGGGAGACACAATCAACCACGTGCAATGCACAAGCAACACAATGCAAAACATGTCATGATATGCGGGATGTAATATGCAATGCATATGCGTGTTTCAGAAGGGAAAGATTGAACCAGTCCTCAGCTTGGAAAACCAAGAGTGCCGCTGGAAAGATGAGTTGATTTCGGTTGAAATCGATATAAAGATCACCGGAATCGGATGCACGGTTTGCAAATGACAAGCAAAACAATAATGGCGCAAAGCTACGATTAACAGCACGAGGCCATCTAAATGCATCAAGAACAACAAGCTACTGCACTCTAACATAACAACAAAGCACATGGCAGTGATCCACTCAAGATGCTTGACAAAAGATGAACACTGAGCTACGGCTAATTCACACAATAACAGGTTCAAACAAGCATGGCAAAAATGCAAAAGATATCAGGTTCACAGACTTGGTGAAAATGACATGGCAGGATTTAACATCAGGAAGCAATGTTTAGAGCAAGATAACAACATGCTACAGGAACATATCATGGCAAAGCAAGGCATGGCATGAAACTACACAAAGCATATAACAAAAGTCCCTTACTGACCATAAGCCAAAAGGGATCAGAAAATACAATGGCAACCATGTTAACATAGCAAGTTTCGTTAACAGATTCAGACTTGGCAGAAAACTGGAACATGGCAAAACAGAATTACGTAGGCAAGTTTGCGATCTCGATGCACTCACCACAAGGCATTGCATGACAAGCTAAGCATACACCCAGCAAGTAGACATGATAAATAAGCTAACCATGGCAAGTACACTCTCATAGCATGCATGGATCAACTACAACAACCTCGGCAAAATTGATTAACACGTAAACAATCTACCAGGAACGTTTTATAGCAAAAGTAGAGCAAGATTGAGTCATGCTAGGGTGCTCCATAATTGCAAACAAAGACATGGATGGATAGAGCATAACAATATCTCAAAATCATCCTTACCGATCATGCTCAAAAGAGGCATAGATCACTCTATAGCAACAAGAATACATGGCATAAAAATATCAACAGGGAAATGACTTAGAAGAATTCTAAGTCCCTGAAATCAGCAACATCACGAGAGCTACTTTGCATGCTTGTGCTAGTCACCACAATGATCACAAAAATACATGGCACACACCCCTGTAAAGATGGCATGGCATACAACAAAACACATGTAGGGCTCAAGATCATAGGAGGCACACATTAAATGATAGAGGCGAGGGTGTCCCGATCTTTCGATGAGATGATAACTATCGATTTGGTGGAGACGACTTTGACGATCCGACTACAAACGTGCACGACGTTGCGCCTTAGCAATCGCTAAACCAATCTCCTGAGGTTATTGACCACGCCGGAGCACGATCAACCTGACCACGAAGGTCTATTCCTGCAAGCAATCGAAGAACGAGCAAGAATATGATAAAAGCAATCTGAATATTGCGAATATATATGAAGTATTGATAAAGGTGGGGATCCGTAAGCGGTCTTGGTCTGGTCGTCGGACACAAACGAAGTACACGAAGTTGCAATGGCTAACTTTTAACTAAACAAATCCCCAAGGAAAAGCTACTAGATGGATCTACTTATATAGGAGCAAGGGGTGGCGGCCAAGGAGGTGGGAGGACGTCCCAAGGCATCCTAAAACTAAATCTAGGTCGTACAAGGCCAATGGGCCCAAGTGGAGGTGATGTAACACCTTTGGACTTGTAGTTTGACTCGGATTCTGCTGCAGCATCAGATTGTTTCGTCCACAACTCAACGCTCCGGACAAATTTGAAGGTGATTCCAATTGGGTTGGAAAGTGCACGAAATCTAGTTTCCAACAAAAAAAATCACCCAATTCGCAGTCCGTATGAAAAACTTGTGTGCGTTTTGAGTCAGGTGTGTCTGTGCAGTCCGAATCTGAATCCAGAACGTGAGAGACTTGGACTCTATCTTCTCTTGGGCCAAAAGTGACGTGAGAGAACTTTTTGGACAGCAAATAAACATCTCTTTCTTCCTTATCTTCATATGTGGATTGTACAAATGTCCCATACACCTGCAATTAGACAAAACACAAAAGTGTGTGAAGTATTTTTGTTCTGGATAACATAAATAGATTATTGAATAGTTTGCACTAGAAATCACCTGACAAATATGCATATATGCAATATTTTTGGTCATATCCAAGGTAGTCATGTCCTCATCATCCTCCCCTTCTTAAAAATAAAGCCGTCCTCGGCGTTGCTTAATCTGAAATGTGGCTAACAAAAAAGACAAGGTGTACATGTTGTATATGTATATGTCATCCATTTTTACTTCCCTTGATTTTTGCATATATGACAAATGAATAGATGAGTAGCTTGCATAGTTCATAAAATCTAAAGCCAAAAAATTAGCACAAGAAGTAGAAGGCATGAAAATATTGCAACTCAGTTTGCACATATAAGTGAAGCTCTTATTCATTTCAAAAGATTGACAATGTTCATCATTAAACCATCCCAACATTGGTGAATAAACCTTACTTGCATCAAATTTACATGCTACAACATGCTTAAATAAGCAAACATGCAATAAGTCATTCAACACAGAATCATCACCAAGATTAGAGGTCATATCAAAATGATTAAACATTGGTTCTTTTGCATCAATAGTTAATTCAATGGGTGCACTCAAAATTGTTGGTATTTCAGTTGTTTGATCACATGGCAAAGTCAAATTATCAACGTAGTCCTCTAAAATAGGTGGTGTGATCAAAGTAGTGGGTAGCTCATCAGATGGTGCATTCAAATTGACAAGGCATTCATCATTCTCATGTAGAGATGGAAGATCAGTACCTTTGTCATTA
>NW_025239373.1:0-973 GCF_018294505.1 Triticum aestivum
AATTAGTAAATGCATGAAAAATAACAAATGAAGTCAGAAAGGATTGAAAAATGATGATGTGGCTTTGGATGGTGCATTTTGAACACACAAAAAGTCAGGAGTTCAAATAAGTTTTAAAATATGAAATCCCTTTTTAACAGACGAGTTTCCGTATGAAATCTTGATACTTCGCAAGAGATTGTCCGTTTTGTACACGAAGTGCATCCAGTTTTTGCCGTAACCCTCTCAACTTTCTTTCACATGCTATGTGGATGAAATGATGAGACCATGCCAACTTCCAACCTTTTCGGAGTTCATTTGAAATGCTTTTCAATTTTAGGGTCTTATATCTCAAAATAATTAGTAAATGCATGAGAAATAACAAATGAAGTCAGAAAGGATTGAAAAATGATGATGTGGCTTTGAATGGTGCATTTTGAACACACAAAAATCAGGAGTTCAAATAAGTTTTAAAAAATGAAATCCCCTTGTAACAGACGAGTTTCCGTATCAAATTCTGATACTTTGAAAGAGATTGTACGTTTTGTACACGAAGTGCATCCAGTTTTTGCCGTAACCCTCTCAACTCTCTTGCACATGCTATGTGGATGAAATGATGATACCATGCCGACTTTCAACATTTTCAGAGTTCATTTTAAATGCTTTTCAATTTTAGGGTCTTATAGCTCAAAATAATTAGTAAATGCATGAAAAATAACAAATGAAGTCAGAAAGGATTGAAAAATGATGATGTGGCTTTGAATGGTGCATTTTGAACACACAAAAAGTCAGGAGTTCAAATTAGTTTTAAAAAATGAAATCCCTTTGTGACAGACGAGTTTCCGTATGAAATCCTCATACTTTGAAAGAGATTGTCCGTTTTGTACACGAAGTGCATCCAGTTTTTGCCGTAACCCTCTCAACTTTCTGGCACATGCTATGTGGTTGAAATGATGATACCATGCCAATTTCCAACCTTTTCAGAGTTCATTTG
>NW_025239373.1:983-3913 GCF_018294505.1 Triticum aestivum
GAAATCCCTTTGTAATAGACGAGTTTCCGTATGAAATCCTGATACATTGAAAGAGATTGTCCGTTTTGTACACGAAGTGCATCCAGTTTCTGCCGTAACCCTCTCAACTTTCTTGCACATGCTATGTGGATGAAATGATGATTCCATGCCAACTTCCAACCTTTTTAGAGTTCATTTGAAATGCTTTTCAATTTTACGGTCTTATAGCTCAAAATAATTAGTAAATGCATGAAAAATAACAAATGAAGTCAGAAAGGATTGAAAAATGATGATGTGGCTTTGGATGGTGCATTTTGAACACACAAAAAGTCAGGAGTTCAAATAAGTTTTAAAATATGAAATCCCTTTTTAACAGACGAGTTTCCGTATGAAATCTTGATACTTCGCAAGAGATTGTCCGTTTTGTACACGAAGTGCATCCAGTTTTTGTCGTAACCCTCTCAACTTTCTTTCACATGCTATGTGGATGAAATGATGAGACCATGCCAACTTCCAACCTTTTCAGAGTTCATTTGAAATGCTTTTCAATTTTAGGGTCTTATATCTCAAAATAATTAGTAAATGCATGAGAAATAACAAATGAAGTCAGAAAGGATTGAAAAATGATGATGTGGCTTTGAATGGTGCATTTTGAACACACAAAAATCAGGAGTTCAAATAAGTTTTAAAAAAATGAAATCCCCTTGTAACAGACGAGTTTCCGTATGAAATCCTGATACTTTGAAAGAGATTGTACGTTTTGTACACGAAGTGCATCCAGTTTTTGCCGTAACCCTCTCAACTCTCTTGCACATGCTATGTGGATGAAATGATGATACCATGCCAACTTTCAACATTTTCATAGTTCATTTTAAATGCTTTTCAATTTTAGGGTCTTATAGCTCAAAATAATTAGTAGATGCATGAAAAATAACAAATGAAGTCAGAAAGGATTGAAAAATGATGATGTGGCTTTGAATGGTGCATTTTGAACACACAAAAAGTCAGGAGTTCAAATAAGTTTTAAAAAATGAAATCCCTTTGTAACAGACGAGTTTCCGTATGAAATCCACATACTTTGAAAGAGATTGTCCGTTTTGTACACGAAGTGCATCCAGTTTTTGCCGTAACCCTCTCAACTTTCTGGCACATGCTATGTGGTTGAAATGATGATACCATGCCAATTTCCAACCTTTTCAGAGTTCATTTGAAATGCTTTTCAATTTTAGGGTCTTATAGCTCAAAATGATTAGTAAATGCATGAAAAATAACAAATGAAGTCAGAAAGGATTGAAAAATAATGATGTGGCTTTGAATGGTGCATTTTGAACACACAAAAAGTCAGGAGTTGAAATAAGTTTTAAAAAATGAAATCCCTTTGTAATAGACGAGTTTCCGTATGAAATCCTGATACATTGAAAGAGATTGTCCGTTTTGTACACGAAGTGCATCCAGTTTCTGCCGTAACCCTCTCAACTTTCTTGCACATGCTATGTGGATGAAATGATGATTCCATGCCAACTTCCAACCTTTTTAGAGTTCATTTGAAATGCTTTTCAATTTTACGGTCTTATAGCTCAAAAGAATTAGTAAATGCATGAAAAATAACAAATGAAGTCAGAAAGGATTGAAAAATGATGATGTGGCTTTGGATGGTGCATTTTGAACACACAAAAAGTCAGGAGTTCAAATAAGTTTTAAAATATGAAATCCCTTTTTAACAGACGAGTTTCCGTATGAAATCTTGATACTTCGCAAGAGATTGTCCGTTTTGTACACGAAGTGCATCCAGTTTCTGCCGTAACCCTCTCAACTTTCTTTCACATGCTATGTGGATGAAATGATGAGACCATGCCAACTTCCAACCTTTTCGGAGTTCATTTGAAATGCTTTTCAATTTTAGGGTCTTATATCTCAAAATAATTAGTAAATGCATGAGAAATAACAAATGAAGTCAGAAAGGATTGAAAAATGATGATGTGGCTTTGAATGGTGCATTTTGAACACACAAAAATCAGGAGTTCAAATAAGTTTTAAAAAATGAAATCCCCTTGTAACAGACGAGTTTCCGTATGAAATCCTGATACTTTGAAAGAGATTGTACGTTTTGTACACGAAGTGCATCCAGTTTTTGCCGTAACCCTCTCAACTCTCTTGCACATGCTATGTGGATGAAATGATGATACCATGCCAACTTTCAACATTTTCATAGTTCATTTTAAATGCTTTTCAATTTTAGGGTCTTATAGCTCAAAATAATTAGTAGATGCATGAAAAATAACAAATGAAGTCAGAAAGGATTGAAAAATGATGATGTGGCTTTGAATGGTGCATTTTGAACACACAAAAAGTCAGGAGTTCAAATAAGTTTTAAAAAATGAAATCCCTTTGTAACAGACGAGTTTCCGTATGAAATCCTCATACTTTGAAAGAGATTGTCCGTTTTGTACACGAAGTGCATCCAGTTTTTGCCGTAACCCTCTCAACTATCTGGCACATGCTATGTGGTTGAAATGATGATACCATGCCAATTTCCAACCTTTTCAGAGTTCATTCGAAATGCTTTTCATATTTAGGGTCTTATAGCTCAAAATGAGTAGTGAATGCATGAAAAATAACAAATGAAGTCAGAAAGGATTGAAAAATAATGATGTGGCTTTGAATGGTGCATTTTGAACACACAAAAAGTCAGGAGTTCAAATAAGTTTTAAAAAATGAAATCCCTTTGTAATAGACGAGTTTCCGTATGAAATCCTGATACATTGAAAGAGATTGTCCGTTTTGTACACGAAGTGCATCCAGTTTCTGCCGTAACCCTCTCAACTTTCTTGCACATGCTATGTGGATGAAATGATGATTCCATGCCAACTTCCAACCTTTTTAGAGTTCATTTGAAATGCTTTTCAATTTTACGGTCTTATAGCTCAAAATAATTAGTAAATGCATGAAAA
>NW_025239374.1:0-1795 GCF_018294505.1 Triticum aestivum
GGTGCGGGAGTGGGTCGGCTGGGCCGACTTGCTTCTTCGGCCAACTGGGCTAAGGCCTAGTCGGGGGGGGGGTGTCTTTTATTTATTTTTTCTTTTCTACAGTTTTTATTTTATTTTTGCTCTGGTTTGTTAATTGCTTAACCACCAAAATACTTTTGTAAATCATGTAGCTTGTCACATGAACATCATTGCATTATATAGCAACAATGCCACAAAAAGCTGAAGGTCTTCCGAAAAGGTTTAATTATTTTTAGAAAGTAAAAAGGCAAAGTGATGTGCTGTTGGTCCACTGTTTTAATTCCTAGGGGCATTTCTGGAGCTTCTAAAGTGTTGGTTTTATTTTTATAACAGCTTTGGTAATTTTTGCAATATTGTGAACATTTTAGTTTTTAGCGTTTCCAAAACTTTTGTTGTTTGTTTTTATTTTAAATTTTAATCTCGATCGGTTTCGAACTAAAACGATATTAGCACAGAAACCGGGGTGACGTGGCATCGCTAACGTGGGATTACTATAGCTTGATTATCCGGGCGTCACAATTCTCCTCCACTACAAGAAATCTCGTCCCGAGATTTAAGAGGGGGACTAAGGGGAAAATTTTGGTTACAAATTCTAACGGGTCTTCTCGTCTTTGGTTGCTCTTCTCGAAGAGGTCGATCCGTTACGTTGACGTCTTTATTTCTGTGCTTCAGGTCATCATGGTGAAGTCGTCCTTTTCTTCGGGAACTCCAACGTACTTACGAATAGGTAAGGGGCAGCTCGGCTATGACAGAATGCTTATGAGGGAGACAATCTGGGGTTAACCCATGAATGAGCATAAGTGTATCTCCCGAGTTGAACCAATAAAATATGTCGAGAGTAAGGTATGAAGGTACAATAAGAGGTTCCAAGCGAATATATAGTTGCTCGAAGTCTGAACCGGAGTGAGAAAGGGGTTCAGAGCAACGAGAGTAAGTATTGCGTCTGATACCAGAATAGATGATCTCATCGGTAGGTGGCTCATGAATTTCATACGAGTCCACGCGCGAGGAATAACTTTGGAAACATGAGGGTGTACAGGAGAGTCAGGTTTCGATCCTGGTGGAACTGTGGGTTATGGGCCCACCATGGGGGTTAAAAGTAGGAAGGGCGGAGACGTCTTGCGCGATCATGCAAGCAAGGCATGTCAGAGGGTAGCCTGTCGATTAAGTCGGCAACAACGTCGATACCAAGGGCGAGGGACGAAGAGAACCATTTTCCTGCTCGTTGAACGAGGCGGACCAATAGGCAAAGTTCCCGTCCGTCGGTGGCTACCGAAATGTCATCAACACTAGAAACAGGGTTACACCAGACAGGAAGGTACACCGAGGTGTTTACCTGAGCAGGGGATTACCACTGCTCGGTTAAGTAGTTTACAAGTAAGTTTGAACAAAACAACGCGAAGGAAAATGTGCTTAAACACGTATATCAGGGGTATATCCTTCCCAAGGACAAGCAGAGCATGATATCCATGACAGGATATCATGTAGAAAACTCCTTAGGTAGGGGAGAGAAATTTCATGATATTACCCATACAGCGGTGTTTGGATAATTGAGCAGGAAACATTTATCATTGGGCTTCAAATGTTCTTGTTGAAAATCGGGGTACCACAGACATGCTTCAGGTAGCAATGATATGGTGTTTCAATCAAGGGCCAGACTTTGGATATCGGAAGGATCCATTAGGAACAACTTGTAGGATAAGTCTTACAATTTCCTCCAGGAAGAATGGTTATCTTGCAAAAGAAATTATAATGATAGGTCCTCCAGCCGGGGGGG
>NW_025239374.1:1805-3912 GCF_018294505.1 Triticum aestivum
TAGGCATGACATCAAGTTACCGGGTCATCAAAGGATCAACATCATAACCCTTGGAAAGTTGTCCCAACCATCATATCTGACCGAGATTCATATCCAATTGGTGTCATAATACCTCAGACTCAGGATGCTTGAGAAGAAAAGGTGCGACACAATTTGACGGGATGACACTGTAAGATTCTCGAGAAATGAACTATGAAGTGATTTCCGTTAACAAGAGTTCATCATTAACCCAAGGAGAGGACAAGGAGGTGTCTGGTGAACTCAACGGCAATTCACCGAGATTCCCAAAAGATGGATTTCTACCATTAAGTGAACAAGGAGATAACATTTGTCAGATCAAATGATATAAGGAAGTATGCTCGAGGAAAACATACACAATTTAAACATTGGTTGAAAGGTGTGCCCGAAATATGGGTTGGGTTGCACGACCAATGTCAGAATGGTGATTCAATTAGCGAAGGACTTAGAATGAACTATCGCCCATTCACTTCAAAGCAATAGGGTTGCTAGAAGTTTTGAATTCACACGTCATAGCTCCATTATCGGTATTCCGGTTGAAAACAATACGGGGACCAAGGAATGAATGAAGATGGCAAGAAGTATTATGATATCAAGAATTATTAAGAGGTGGTGAAATTCTCACCACATTCTTGACAAAAAGAGATGGTAATACTTCCGAGGTAAGGAAGATCAACTGCTGGGTAGCAGTGATCTCAAGGTTTACACAAAACACGAACAAGTTGTGTTGAACGAAAGGCAATAAAGTGGTCGATGAGAACAGGAATCGTCGAGGGGCAAGGATGGTATTACCCATCATGAATTCAATTGAATTCCTGGAAGAGCTCATAAGGTTGATAATGATCACGACACAATTGTCGAGAGATTTCATGCAGATCTAGTCAATCAGCGACGACATCAAGTCAAAGGAATGATGAAGCAAGAGGTTATTGGAACCACAGTTACGACACAAACTCAAACTCAAGCTTGTTGTTGTAGGTGAAAAGGTATGACAAGGAAAATCGACGTAAGGTTAGTTCATCGTCGAAAATTGGTGCTCCGAGAATAAGGACCAGGTAGCACCGTTAGAATCGTCACGACAATGATATAGCCAAACAGGCTAGGAATGGCGTGATCGGGTACAAACTCGTACTTATAGAAGCTTACTGAAGAGTTGTTGAACCATAGAGCGGTCTCGGTTCAGTTATCGGTGTCTTTGAGTGTTCAGTAACACAGAGCCCGCAGAAAATTGGAATCAGTGGGAAGGTAGCACTTGATGAAGAACTCATAAAAAGTTATGCAGTTCCATGATAATATCGAGATACCAGGGGGTAATACTCGACACAAGATCAAAGTAAAGGTTGGACTGATGTATTGATCCATAGAAGACAATTGTTTTAACTTGTCCGAGAAATGAGATCAAAGAAGAACAATCATGGTCGGAACCACGGTTGCAAGGGATCAATTCACAGATACCATAGGTTAGTTATCAAGGAAATAGTTATTGTTACAAGAAGCTTTAATGATAGGATATATATCGCGTCCATGGGCATGAACACAAGTTCAAGGTCGACTCCCACTTCTCCAATGCATACCCTTTCATTCACTTCTCGCTTTCGATGAAGTTATAGCGTTGAAATCTTATCTGGCAAAATACCAGAAGAGTACGACTCGTGAAAACTTTCGAGTTCACACATATTAAGGAAGGCATAGGTTCAACCCATCTGGGCATCTTAGAATCATATACCAGAATCTTTAGAAGTAAATAACTCAAGCTCAAAGGCAAAGCATGGTTGAGAAAGCAGACGATACAATTTACCAAAGGCATTATGTATCCGAGGAAAGGCTCACAAGGTTATTGAATATGAAGGGCGTTGTCAGATAAAATCCAACAAAGGATCTGGTGGTCCACAAGGGATCTGACGTGAGCATCGGTACTCAACTAGAGGAAGCAAATTATAGAAACAACTGACTAACTCAATTGTCAAATGCAAAGGAATTATGATTTCCAAATCAAGGGATCAGAAGCAATGCTCTAATTAGGGGTGGATAAGTTGAATAGCCTTAGGGTACAATCAAAGACAATTGGATTGGTCGAGAACCAATTCCA
>NW_025239375.1:0-3912 GCF_018294505.1 Triticum aestivum
ATCATTTGATCCTCTGCTGGAGTACATCTCTCTGCTGTCGCTGGAAACGAACTGCAAGCATAAACAATACTCAAGTGATTCAAGAGATGTACTGATTCAAGAGTAGTCAAGAGTAATTCAGAAGTGCCAACATTTGATTCAAGAAATGTTTGCTGCCAAAAATTCAACAAATAATTTGAACAAGTTAACTGAATTAACTGTTGACTGTAGCATTTCAGACAATAGGAGTAGCAGACCAAACTGTATTAACTGTTGACTGTGCATCATTGATTTTGAAAATTCTGGAAGAACCTCTACCATTATGTTGATTTACTTTAAATAAAAATCATAGACTGAAAATGTTGTCATCTGGATTACACATGTTCTTTTTCTCATTAGAGGATCATGAGAGAAAACTATTGAAAATAGTCTGGAGTAAAAAAATCTGAGAACACACACACAACAAAAACAGGTTCATGACTGGAGTAGTACTGTAATAAGACCTGACAAAACTTCTTTTGGCTGGGAGAGATTTGAGTGTTTTTATATCATTGCTAAGAGATTTTATTACTGTAATAAGACTTGACAAAACATCTTGAACTGATAATCTACAGCAAACTTGCTTGAATGCAATGCAAGCTATACCTCGATCTGTCCTGAAACAATGACCACGTAGCAAAGAGAGGAATGAACTGCAAACATAAACAATTTGATGAGAATTTGGTTCAACTAGCCAATAATTTGATCTAACCATTTGACAAAATCCGAATCTACTGATGCAGGAATACTGTCAAATTACTGTTGGAGTACAATTCAGATTACAACAGCAGTACCTGAAAGCAGCAGAAGATGGTTGTCCCAGACCTCAACTGCACTCCACCTGCAGAAGATGCAGAAGATGAAATGGGTGATGATGATGCAGGAGTACAAATGGACGAAGATGTAGGAGTACAAATGGATGAAGATGCGGGAGTACAACATGCAGGTATAGCTACAGTGGCATTTCAGAAATTTTCAGTTAGTGGTGGAAGAAAAAATCAGTTAAATTACAGAATACAGTTTGATGATATGATCATATCATCATTTGATCATTTGATGATATGATCATATCATCATTTGAATGCTTATGTTCATTTGACCATTTTTCCTTTGATCATTTGATCATTTTTCCTTTGCTGTATTTCTTCGTGCAGGTGTTGAGCAATCAGTTAAGAAAAGGGATAGCCTCGATGACAAGCAAAAGTATGCTGCTTATGTTGCAATGCACACACTGTGCATGAGTAGAGGGGGCAAATTTGAAAGAGATGACAAGAAAAAGATTGCCAGTTTCTTTGGAGTGGGTGTATGGAATGTACAAAGAGTTTGGAAGAAAGCAATGAAGCAAATTGCTCAAGGCCTGGAGGTGGATGTTTCAAGTCAGAGAAAAAAGAACTGTGGAAGAAAGCCAAAGGACATTAATCTAGATCAAATACCTACCATTCCACTTAACAAGCGGTCTACTATCAGGTCACTTGCTTGGCAACTCAGTTGCAGCCCTACGACACTCCACCGGAAGTTCATGCTGAAGTTGATAAAGAGGCATACAAACTGTTTGAAGCCAGTTTTGAAGGAAAAGAACAAAAAGGATAGAATGGAATTTTGCTTGTCAATGCTCGATGAGACAACAACACAAACTGAAAGGCCAAAATTCAAGACCATGCACAAATTATTCATATTGACGAGAAATGGTTCTATATGACCAAGAAAAACAGGAACTATTATCTGCTATATGGGGAGGAAGAGCCTACGAGAACTATACAAAACGGCAGTTGTATTGGAAAAGTCATGTTCTTGACGGCTATTGCTAGGCCAAGGTGGGATAGTGAAGGAAATGTGACATTTTCTGGGAAAATTGGAATTTGGCCGTTTGTGAAAGAAGTTCCGGCTCAGAGGAGAAGCGACAACAGGCCCAGAGGAACAATGGAGACGAAGTCCATAAAAGTCAACAGGCAAGTAATGAGAGAGTTCATGATAGATAACCTACTACCAGCAATACAAGCATCTTGGCCTGAGAATGATGCTGGGCAAACCATCTATATACAACAAGACAACGCCAAGCCCCATATCTTGCCCAACGACCCAGAATTTGTAGCAACCGCGGAAAGAACTGGACTCGACATCAGACTAATTCAACAACCTGCCAATAGCCCTGATCTGAATGGCCTTGACCTTGGGTTCTTCAACTCGTTGCAATCTCTGACAGATTGTCTAAGCCCTAGAACGCTTCAGAATCTTATCAAGGGTGTGCTAGATGAATTTGAAAACTATGAAGTTTACAAGCTGAACAGAGTTTTCCTATCTCTACAAGCTTGCATGATTGAAATCTTGAACCACGCAGGGGGCAATGGGTATAAAATACCCCATGCGAACAAGGAAAGGCTAGAGAACCTTGGGATGCTACCTCCAAGACTTACATGCCCTGAAGAGGTATATGCAAATGCCCTGCACAATCTTGGGATAATGGAGAGAGTTCGGTGATGGAAGAAGAGGCTTGACATACTTGTCAGAGATGCTTGTTGATATGCTTGAGGAGTTGCTTGTTGAGATGCTTGAGGAGTTGCTTGTTGAGATGCTTGTCGAGATGCTTGAGGAGTTGCTTGTTAAGATGCTTGTGATTATTTGTGTGGAGTATGTGTAACTCCTTGTTTGTGTGGAGTATATGTAAATCCTAGAGATGAGGCTTGTGTGGAGTATATGTAACTCCTTGAGAAGAGACTTGTGTGGAGTGAATCATTTGTATGATCATTTTAATTAACCAAGAACTACTCCTACATACTCCAAGAACTACTCCTACTCCTACTCCAAGAACAACTCCTACTCCTAATTTTAATTAAAACTAAGCAACAAGTCCACACGATTTTAATTTTAATTTAAGGAAAATCCACACGATTTTACAGAAGCTTGTATGGCATGTCATGATTTTACAGAAACTACTCCTATCATGATTTTGCTGTCATTAATATGCAAGCAACAATTAAGTTCACAATATTATGCAAGTTAACAAGCTTCAGTAGCCCAAGTTTCAGTAGACAAGTTAACAAAAGCTACAGACGACAACTTTTAAAAGAAGCTACAGAAGCTTCATGAGAATAAGTTATTTTTAACAGAAGCTACAGAAAATTTACGCTCAACATGCACAACAAATTTACACAGAGAGAGGAGAGGACCAATTTGCACAGTGAGTTTCAAGCAATTAACAAAACAAGTTAACTTGTTTGGCCCCTTTTTTCTTTTCAGTTAACAAGACTGGTAAGCAAGTGAACAAATTCAGAACAAGACTGGAGTATATGTAGAGATACAAGTGCTCCTACTGAACAAGACTGGAGTATATGCAGAGATACAAGTACTCCTACTGGAATATCTAAACATGTTTGACTGCTTAAGCATGCAGAACAAGACTGGAGTACATAAACATGTTCGACTACAGAAGTTCCCTCGCCAAAGCAATGAACATTCATGACTAGCAAGGGAACTGCAAGATTAAGAAGCTACTCTGCACTCTACCTGCAGTAGATAAACAAACTGTAATACAAGTATGCAAAATATGTACTGAGATCGCAAAGTTACTTAAAGTAGAAAAATGTATCCAACTGAGATTGTGGTAAGCTCTTGATTGGAGTGCAAAATGTATCCAGCTAAGTTACTTGTTGAGATGGAGGAACTTGTTCAAATGATTAAATCGGGACCAACTAACTGAATCAGGAGGAACTTTATGTCTCGACAACTACGGCATAATAAACACACAAGAATAACTGAATCAGGAGTAGAAACCACGAGTGAGACTGCGAGAGTTCATCGCCAACCATTGAAAACAAGAAAAAGAAAAATGTGGGATCTGCAAGAAAAATGTGAGTATGTTCGATGCCTGCAATTTTCGTTCTCTAAAAATATGAA
>NW_025239376.1:0-3912 GCF_018294505.1 Triticum aestivum
TTTTTTAGTTCTCTGCCACATCAACATACTTGCTATTCTCGAGTGCATGATACCGGCTAAGATACCATCACTATGGTAAAAAAAAACCTCAAGAGTGCATATGTGCATTATGGCTTTCCTAAAAAAGAAGAAGAGCGGTTCTCATTTCTGTGGAGTATAATTTTGCGGAATTAATACAACACGCAATTACGGATTTACTAAAAAGAAGAAGAGCAATTCTCATTTGGGGAAACGGGGAACCTTCTTCTGATCTGGTTTAGCCGATCGAACCGGCGGACTAATCAGTCTCCCCTCAAGCACAGACAGACCCATTTCTATCGATAGCCACCTCGAGCGAGCAACATCAGCATGGCGGTGCCACTCCCCCGGCCCTAGAGCCACGCCGCCTCTGGCCCGGCCATCCTCGGCCAGCTCCACTAGCTGAACGGGGCACCTTCCGTGCTGGGCTTCGTCCACAACTCGAACGGTCACCGCCTCCCCCGCATCATTCCCGCCACCGCGATGCCCTTCTCCTTCCCCGTCCCGGATCGCCGCTTCTGGCGGATCCTCGACTGCCGCCACGGACGCGCCCTCTTCATCTCCGCGTCAGGGGAAGGAGCTCGGGACCTCCTTTTCTGGGAGCAAATGGGATACCAACGGGGCGCCCTCGGCATACATGGTCCACTTCGTGAACGCGGCCGTGCTCTGCACGGCTGACGGGTGCGACCACCACGCTTGCCATGGAGGGCTCTTCCGCGTGCTCTTCACCTGCATAAACGAGGAGAACCAAACGTCGACCTGCGTGTACTCGTCGCAGACTGATACTTGGGGCGATCCGACCACCATGTAATTCTCCCACTTGTACTTCGCGAACAGCCAAGCACCGACTCAAAATCTTCCTATCACCGCGGTTGCCGGAGTGGTCGTTGGACAGCAGAATTGTCCTCATGCCGGCGGGGAATGGTGGTTTGGGTGCTGCCATGTCCTTCGAGTCGCGTCTCTACCCGTCGGAGCTGCAGGATACCGGTCGCGCGCAATGGGCGGGAGTGATTTTTTGTAGCTTGAGCTCCATGGCACCCCTTATCTCAGACCATCCACATGTTCCGAGATCTGTGTTTGGTGCAGGCTTTTTTGGAGGCATGCAACTTCATTAGCAGGCGATGCAGCGTTTTATCTTGGTATGGCAGTGTAGTGGGGCAGTAGGGTATAGGTCCTAGGTTCCTATGACGTAGGCTACATGGCGCACAGTGCTAGCCTGCTCGCATGCACCGCTGCCAGCGGTTTTGTCCAGAGAATCTGGCATTTTTCTTAAACGCATATTTTATATGCATGGCGTCAAGCATGTTATGTTGTCTGACGCCACTGGTTTTAATGTCACATGGGCTAATATTTTTACATTTCTTTCTTTTTTGTTCTGATTGGGACTGAAAGATGTCGGCTGGCCAGAGGAAGTTTTTTTACTGAGAGTTAAGAGAGAGGTGAAGATGGAATTAGCATGCGAGAAAGCTTGTGTCTGCACTCTAGATTGTTGTTAAAAAGGAGAAAACATGAGAAGATAGTGGGCTTTGTGCATGCATGTCAGGAAACATTTAATGAGAGAGAGACAGGAGTGCGAAGGAAGAAAGATGTGCAGCGAGGGAGTTCTTGTCTCGTAGTGGTTCACATGCACATAGAATAAAATAGAGCCTACTACATGCGCAGGCTGCCCAGGACCTACTACTACAGCTAATCACCATGCATGGCTTCAAAAAAGTCTGTCACAAGCACGAATCTCAATGGCGTTGAATGGGGTGGATAGAGAGTACTGTGTAGCCTGAGCTACGGTAGAACTTTGCGCGCGCAATGGGTACAGACCAGGGTTATCTTTTTTTGTGAACACACAGACCAGGGTCATCGACCTGGCCAATTTGCTTCCCATTGGTGGTAGTGAATCTTTGTAAACATCACCAAATTTAGTGTGTTTCGCCGATGGACCAAACACCATTTTCGTCAGCACGGTTGCTGGCATCTTCGCAATTGAGCTCCATTCGGAGCGGGTGAGGAAGGTGTGCACAATTGTCTTTTCGGCCTTTGATTTCAGTTGTTAGCTTCTATACTCCAGGTTGTAAGCTCCAGACACAAGTTGGTTTGGGAGTTGGGAAGGAGGAGAAAACCCTCGTTGATGCTGTCGACTGCCTCAGCCATACCCTCAAAATCACGTTAGCCTTCTTCTTCCAAACTCCCATGGGAATCCCAGTTGCATTGATTTTTTTTACAGTCAGTTCAGTACCCTCTTTAATTTGGAGATGAGCTTAATTATTAGAACTAAACTTTAAGATGGTGTACGGTAATGTGGTCGTGAACCGTGTGCTGCAGTTTAGGTTTCTCTTGTGTTTGGTGCTGAGCCCAAGCTATATGGTGTTTGTCAATGTTTGAGAGGTCAGTGAGTGCGAATAGACCTGCACTATTCTATGTCCCCCTTTTACATGTCATCTCCTCATTTTGCATGATATAATTTTGAAAATATTTTTATTAACAATATATGTCCTGTGTCATAAAATTCATGCCACTGGAAACTTTGTTGAAATACGAATCTGATGATGTATTTTTTGTGAAATATATCACAAGTTTAGTTAGATTAATCGTCTAATTTCATTTTTAAAAGTGTTAACCATGAAATGAGGGACAAAGGGAGTATTACTATGTAGACATACGTGGGAGATAGAACCTAGCTAGCATTTATTTTATTGCAATGGAGATCAATCAAAGTGCAACCAGGGATAGTTGTTATCCTATTTTGGAAATCCTATTGCTATATGCCTCTGCTCTACTTGCTAGCTGCAAGTATTTCATAGCTGTAAAGTTTATTATATGTTACTTCAGAACTGTAGTCTGCGCAAGCATTAGTAGTGCAATGATGTCAACATAGCCTAGTTTGTACATGATCGTATGAGTGTATTACAAGAAGAGAATCCTACAAGTAATCAAAATGGGGTCTTGATTAAAATGTTTCATTACTATAAACCTATGGTGTGCCTTTTATTACCCGAGTGAAAAATATATGTGTGATATTACATTGTCCTATGCCTCAATAAATTTGTGTAATATCCATTGTTCTATGCTTTGGTGTGTAGTCCATGTGGAGATCTAAAATCATCCTAATCCACATAAGAAATGCAGCGGAGAAAAATAATACCCACATTTGCAAATTTGGCTGAACAATCTTCAGGTAATGCATATATAATCACACGGAGGTAGTAAACATCACAATTTTGTATCGTGGTACATACTACTACATACTAGCTACCGATTACATGGTAGATCCAGTTGAGTCATGTTGTCCTGTCTAGCACACATATGCTCGAATGGAGAAAAGAAACAAAACAATTACACCGCAAAGGAACACTAGCTGCATTTGAGGGCCAATCTAGGAGTTCAGATGTCTGAGGATACAATTCAAATGTCTAAGGAACCAAAATTACTTTCAACCTTCCTTTCAAAAGCAATAAGGTTCTGACCTCTGATATTAGCAATCCACTAGTGGACAAATACTGACCATCTCTAGTAGTTTGTTCCTTGTAAACCAGCTGGTTATGGGATAGGTCAAGCTCTTAGGTGTCGGTGACTCGGCGGCCGTACCCATTTTGGGTGGGTCAACAAGCTAGTCTCTTCCAATCTTGGCAATGAGCGCTGGGAGATAGTCAGCGAGTGAAGGCTCTTTGGTCGGGGGAAGGATACACGTCAGGTGGTGTTTCCTGTGTAAACCACAAAGGAGACGCTATCTCAGCATCAGAAGAGACGAGCTTGTGTCTTGTCATACCAATCAACTAACTGCTCGCATGTAACTTTAGTTTGAATCTTTTGAGGTTACAACCCGATAGCTGGAAATACAAATACCATCGGCAAAGAGAAAGGGGGACACACAGGTGTGTGTGTGTGTGTGTGTGTGTGTGT
>NW_025239377.1:0-3912 GCF_018294505.1 Triticum aestivum
AAAGTGTACCGTATGCTCATTACCATTACCATGAAAAGTGACATTGCCTTTGTTGCAATCAATAACAACCCTGCAGTGTTCAAAAAAGGTCTACCAAGGATAATCGACATACTATCATCCTCGGGAATATCAAGAATAACAAAGTCCGTTAAGATAGTGACATTTGCAACTACAACAGGCACATCCTCACAAATACCGACAGGTATGGCAGTTGATTTATCAGCCATTTGCAAAGATATTTCAGTAGGTGTCAACTTATTCAATTCAAGTCTACGATATAAAGAGAGAGGCATAACACTAACACCGGCTCCAAGATCACATAAAGCAGTTCTAACATAGTTTCTTTTAATGGAGCATGGTATAGTTGGTACAACCGGATCTCCAAGTTTCTTTGGTATTCCACCCTTAAAAGGGTAATTAGCAAGCATGGTGGAAATTTCAGGTTCCGGTATCTTTCTTTGTTTGTAATGATATCCTTCATATATTTAGCATAAGGGTTTACTTTAAGCATATCAGTTAAGCGCATACGTAAGAAAATAGGTCTAATCATTTCAGCAAAGCGCTCAAAATCCTCATCATCCTTTGTCTTGGATGGTTTAGGAGGAAAGGGCTGGCATGGGTTTCTGAACCCATGGTTCTCTTTCTCTACTGTGCTTCCTAGCAACAAAATCTCTCTTATCATAACGTTGATTCTTTGATTGTGGGTTATCAAGATCAACTGCAGGTTCAATCTCTACTTCATTATTTTTGCTAGGTTGAGCATCAACATGAACATTATCATTAACATTATCACAAGCTTCATGTTCATCACCTGATTGTGTTTCAGCATCAAAAATAGAAATATCATTGGGATTCTCAGGTGTGTCTACAACAGGTTCACTAGAAGCATGCAAAGTCCTATCATTTTTCTTTTTTTCTTTTTGGAAGAACTAGGTGCTTCTAAATTATTTCTCTGAGGATCTTGCTCGATTCTCTTAGGGTGGCCTTCAGGATACAAAGGTTCCTGAGTCATTCTACCAGTTCTAGTAGCCATTCTAATAGCAAAGTCATTCTTATTATTTAATTCATCAAGCAAATCATTTTGAGCTTTAAGTACTTGCTCAGCTTGAGTAGCAATCATAGACGCATATTTGCTAATGAGTTTAAGTTCACCTTTAACTCTAGCCATATTATCGCTCACGCATCCTATCTCGAAAGCATTATTCTTTAACTCTCTACCGACATAAGCATTAAAACTTTCTTGTCTAGCCATAAAGTCATCAAATTCATCTAAGCATGGGCTATGAAATTTAGTAGAGGGAATTTCAACTTTATCATATCTATAGAGAGAATTTACCTTTACTACCTGTGTCGGGTTATCAAGACAATGTGGTTCTTCAACAGGCGGTATATTAAGACCATGTATTTCTTCAATAGGTGGTAAATTCTTAACGTTTTCAGCTTTTATACCCTTTTCTTTCATTGATTTCTTTGCCTCTTGCATATCTTCAGGACTGAGAAATAAAACACCTCTCTTCTTCGGAGTGGGTTTAGGAATAGGCTTAGGAGTTGGCACAATTGGATCAGGAACTGCCTCAGGAATTGGCTCAGGGAGAGTCCAATTATTTTCATTAGTCAACGTATTATTCAATAGTAATTCAGCTTCGTCGACCGTTCTTTCCGTGAAAACACAACCAGCACAACTATCCAAGTAGTCCTTGGAAGCATCGGTTAGTCCATTATAAAAGATATCAAGTATTTCATTTTTCTTGAGAGGATGATCAGGCAAAGCATTTAGTAATCGGAGAAGCCTCCCCCAAGCTTGTGGGAGAAATTAGTCTTGATAACCCACAAGTGTAGGGGATCGCAACAGCTTTCGAGGGTAAAATATTCAACCCAAATTTATTGATTCGACACAAGGGGAGCCAAAGAATATTTTTGAGTATTAGCAGTTGAGTTGTCAATTCAACCACACCTGGGTAACTTAGTATCTGCAGCAGAGTATTTAGTAGCAAAGTAATATGATAATAAAGGTAACAGTAGCAAGAGTAATGTTTTTGGGTTTTGTAGTGATTGTAACAACAGCAACAGAAAAGTAAATAAGCGGAGCACAATATGTGAAAAGCTCGTAGGCAATGGATCAGTGATGGATAATTATGTCGGATGCGATTCCTCATGTAATCGCTATAACATAGGGTGACACAGAACTAGCTCTAATTCATCAATGTAATGTAGGCATGTATTCCGTAAATAGTCATTAGTGCTTATGGAAAAGAACTTGCATGACATCTTTTGTCCTACCCTCCCGTGGCAGTGGGGTCCTAGTGGAAACTAAGGGATATTAAGGCCTCCTTTTAATAGAGAACCGGATCAAAGCATTAACACATAGTGAATACATGAACTCCTCAAACTACGGTATCACCAAGAAGTATCCCGATTATTGTCACTTCGGGGTTGTCGGATCATAACACATAATAGGTGACTATAGACTTGCAAGATAGGATCAAGAACACACATATATTCATGAAAACATAATAGGTTAAGATCTGAAATCATGTCACTCGGTCCCTAGTGACAAGCATTAAGCATAGCAAAGTCATAGCAACATCAATCTCAGAACATAGTGGATACTAGGGATCAAACCCTAACAAAACTAACTTGATTACAAGGTAAATCTCATCCAACCCATCACCGTCCAGCAAGCCTACGATGGAATTGCTCACGCACGGCGGTGAGAATCATGAAATTGGTGATGGAGGATGGTTGATGATGACGACGGCGACGAATCCCCATCTCCGGAGCCCTGAACGGACTCCAGATCAGCCCTCCCCGAGAGAGATTAGGGCTTGGCGGCGGCTCCGTATCGTAAAACGCGATGAAACTTTCTCTTTGATTTTTTTTCTCCTGGAGACGGAATATATGGAGTTGGAGTTGAGGTCGGCGGAGCCTCAGGGGGCCCACGAGATAGGGGGGCACCCAGGGGGAGGGCGCGCCCACCCTCGTGGACAGGGTGTGGGCCCCCTGGTCTTGATTCTTTCTCCAGTATTTTTTATATTTTCCAAAAAGGGCCTCCGAGGATTTCCAAGACATTTCGAGAACTTTTGTTTTCTACACATGAAACAATATCATGGCAGTTCTGCTGAAAACAGCGTTAGTCCAGGTTAGTTTCATTCAAATCATGCAAGTTAGAGTCCAAAACAAGGGCAAAAGTGTTTGGAAAAATAGATACGATGGAGACGTATCAAGCACACCAAAAATACTTTCCCACCACTGCAAGTTTCTATGCTCATGACATCCTATGACGCCCGGATAATTAAGCTACAGTAATCCTCCGTTGATGGTCCCACGTCATCACATTACTGTTGCTAATCCTCAGTTGATCCAAACCACTGTTCTCAAATTTAAAGTCAAAATTCAAATTTGCCAAACATGAAAACTAAAATGTTCAAAGTGTGGCAAATAATCCCTGGGTATTTGTCATGTTGGAACCAACCTCTTTTGGATTCCGAAAGTGCCCCTGGAAATTATTTAGTGGTCCAACATCATATTAAATGACCTTTCCAATCTCTAAAAATGCTTGAACAATTCCTTTCGCCCTGAAACATTTTAGGTAACACCACAATATTGTGCCAGAACTATTTGCTAAGTTTCACACTCGACAAAATTCATTTGATGCCTTGTTACTATCCAAAACAGTAGCTATCCTTTTGATAGAAAATAAAAGAAATACAAAAAGGAGAAAAGCCCCCCCCCCTCAACTGGGCCGACTGGCCCAGCTGGCCACCGCACCCCCCCTTGGGCCTCAACCTGCTGGCCACCCCAGCCAGGCCGGCCCATCCCGCCTACATCTACCCCCCACCACCACCAAAACCTAGCCCGCACCCCCCACGATCCCCACTTCCTCCCGCGACTCTCTCTCTCCCTCTCTCACTC
>NW_025239378.1:0-3911 GCF_018294505.1 Triticum aestivum
TTGTGTCATTTGCTTATTGCGCCGTAACCATGGATAATCTTCATTGTTTATCAGGATGCTTGGGTCAGCCTTGACATTGAAGGAAGGAATTTCATGAAACTTTTCATAATCGTCAGACATGTCTGTATTCCCGTCCACTCCCAGGATGTCCCTTTTTCCTGAAAGAACTATGTGGCGCTTTGGCTCATCGTATGATGTATTCACTTCCTTATCTTTTTCTTTCTCGGTTTGGTAGACATGTCCTTCACATAGATAACCTGTGCCACATCATTGGCTAGGACGAACGGTTCGTCAGTGTACCCAAGATTTCTCAGATCCACTGTTGTCATTCCGTACTGTGGGTCTACCTGTACCCCGCCGCCTAACAGATTGACCCATTTGCACTTAAACAAAGGGACCTTAAAATCAGGTCCGTAGTCAAGTTCCCATATGTCCACTATGTAACCATAATATGTGTCATTTCTGCTCTCGGTTGCTGCATCAAAGAGGACAACGCTGTTTTGGTTGGTGCTCTTTTGATCTTGGGCGATCGTGTAAAATGTATTCCCATTTATCTCGTATCCTTTGTAATTCAATACAGTCAAAGACGGTCCCCTGGACAACAAGTACAACTCATCACAAACAGTGTTGTCACCTCTGAGATGTGTTTCCAACCAACTGCTGAAAGTCCTGATGTGTTCACATGTAATCCAGTCGTCGCACTGCTCCGGGTGTTTGGAGCGCAAACTGTTCTTGTGTTCATCGACATACGGGGTCACCAAGGTAGAGTTCTGTAGAACTGTGTAGTGTGCTTGAGACCAAGAATATCCGTCCCTGCATATTATTGAGTCTCTTCCAAGAGTGCCTTTCCAGTCAATCTCCCCTCATACCGCGATTTAGGGAGACCTATCTTGTTAAGGCCAGGAATGAAGTCAACACAAAACCCGATAACATCCTCTGTTTGATGGCCCATGGAGATGCTTCCTTCTGGCCTAGCACGGTTACGGACATATTTCTTTAGGACTCCCATGAACCTCTCAAAGGGGAACATATTGTGTAGAAATACGGGCCCCAAGATGACAATCTTGTCGACTAGATGAACTAGGACGTGCGTCATGATATTGAAGAAGGATGGTGGGAACACCAGCTCAAAACTGACAAGACATTGCGCCACATCACTCCTTAGCCTTGGTACGATTTCTGGATCGATCACCTTCTGAGAGATTGCATTGAGGAATGCACATAGCTTCACAATGGCTAATCAGACGCTTTCCGGTAGAAGCACCCTCAATTCAACCGGAAGCAGTTGCGTCATAATCACGTAGTAGTCATGAGACTTTAGGTTCTGAAACTTTTTCTCTGGCATATTTATTATTCCCTTTATATTCGACGAGAAGCCAGTCGTGACCTTCATACTGAGCAGGCATTCAAAGAAGATTTCTTTCTCTTCTTTCGTAAGAGCGTAGCTGGCACGACCTTTATACTGCTTCGGAGGCATGCCGTCTTTTTCGTGCAAACGTTGCAGGTCCTCCCGTGCCTCAGGTGTATCTTTTGTCTTCCCATACACGCCCAAGAAGCCTAGCAGGTTCACGCAAAGGTTCTTCGTCACGTGCATCACGTTGATTGAGGAGCGAACCTCTAGGTCTTTCCAGTAGGGTAGGTCCCAAAATATAGATTTCTTCTTCCACATGGGTGCGTGTCCCTCAGCGTCATTCAGAACAGCTAGTCCACCGGGACCCTTTCCAAAGATTATGTAGTGTAAATCATTGACCATAGCAAGCACGTGATCACCAGTGCGCATGGCGGGCTTCTTCCGGTGATCTGCCTCGCCTTTGAAATGCTTGCCTTTCTTTCGACATTGATGGTTGGTCGAAAGAAATCGACGATGGCCCGGGTACACATTCTTCCTGCATTTGTCCAGGTATATGCTTTCAGTGTCATCTAAACAGTGCGTGCATGCGTGGTATCCTTTGTTTGTCTGTCCTGAAAGGTTACTGGGAGCGGGCCAATCGTTGATGGTCACGAACAGCAACGCCTTAAGGTTAAATTCCTCCTATCTGTTCTCATCCCATGTACGTACACCGTTTCCATTCCACAGCTGTAAAAATTCTTCAACTAATGGCCTTAGGTACACATCAATTTCGTTGCCGGGTTGCTTAGGGCCTTGGATGAGAACTGGCATCATAATGAACTTCCGCTTCATGCACATCCAAGGAGGAAGGTTATACATACATAGAGTCACGGGCCAGGTGCTGTGATTGCTGCTCTACTCCCCGAAAGGATTAATGCCATCCGCGCTTAAAGCAAACCATACATTCCTTGGATCCTTTGCAAACTCATCCCAGTACTTTCTCTCGATTTTTCTCCACTGCGACCCGTCAGCAGGTGCTCTCAACTTCCTATCTTTCTTTCGGTTCTCACTGTGCCATCGCATCAACTTGGCATGCTCTTCGTTTCTGAACAGACGTTTCAACCGTGGTATTATAGGAGCATACCACATCACCTTCGCAGGAACCCTCTTCCTGAGGGGCTCGCCGTCAACATCACCAGGGTCATTTCGTCTGATCTTATACCTCAACGCACCGCATACCGGGCATGCGTTTAGATCCTTGTATGCACCGCGTTAGAGGATGCAGTCATTAGGGCATGCATGTATCTTCTCCACCTCCAATCCTAGTGGGCATACGACCTTCTTTGATGCGTATGTACTGTCGGGCAATTCGTTATCTTTTGGAAGCTTCTTCTTCAATATTTTCAGTAGCTTCTCAAATCCTTTGTCAGCCACAACATTCTCTGCCTTCCACTGCAGCAATTCCAGTACGGTACCGAGATTTGTGTTGCCATCTTTGCAATTGGGGTATAACCCTTTTTTGTGATCCTCTAACATGCGATCGAACTTCAGCTTCTCCTTTTGACTAATGCATTGCGTCCTTGCATCGACAATGACCCGGCGGAGATCATCATCATCGGGCACATCGTCTGGTTCCTCTTGATCTTCAGCAGCTTCACCCATGGCAGCATCATTGGGCACATCGTCTGGTTCCTCTTGATCTTCACCAGCTGCCCCCGTTGCAGCATCACCGTATTCAGGGGGCACATAGTTGTCATCATACTCTTCTTCTTCGCCGTCTTCCATCATAACCCCAATTTCTCCGTGCCTCATCCAAACATTATAATGTGGCATGAAACCCTTGTAAAGCAGGTGGGAGTGAAGGATTTTCCGGTTAGAGTAAGACCTCGTATTCCCACATTCAGTGCATGGACAACACATAAAACCATTCTGCTTGTTTGCCTCAGCCGCATTGAGAAACTCATGCACGCCCTTAATGTACTCGCGGGTGTGTCTGTCACTGTACATCCATTGTCGGTTTATCTGCGTGCATTATATATAATTAAGTGTCCAAATTAATAGAAGTTCATCATCACATTAAAACCAAAGTGCATACATAGTTCTCATCTAATAACATATAGCTCTCCAGAGCATCTAATTAATTAAACTATACATTAAAACTATGTAAAACATTTCAATGCGAAAACAAATGCGATCATAATCGCAACCAAGGTAACAATTGATCCAACGACATAATGATACCAAGCCTCGGTATGAATGGCATATTTTCTAATCTTTCTAATCTTCAAGCGCATTGCATCCATCTTGATCTTGTGATCATCGACGACATCCGCAACATGCAACTCCAATATCATCTTCTCCTCCTCAATTTTTTTTATTTTTTCCTTCAACAAATTGTTTTCTTCTTCAACTAAATTTAACCTCTCGACAATAGGGTCGGTTGGCATTTCCGATTCATATACATCCTAGATAAATAAAATCTATGTCACGTTGGTCGGCATAATTTTCATAAACAATAAATGAACCAATATTTATAAAGATAATATACATACCAAATCCGAATCATAGACATGACGAGGGC
>NW_025239379.1:0-3911 GCF_018294505.1 Triticum aestivum
TTCCCACTACCCCGCAAAACTCAAGATTTAAGACAGACATCACAAGTTGGAAGACGTACAGCCAACCACAAGTTACAGCACATAGATCCAGAGTTCCCAACAAATAGAAACCTGAGTTACTAGCACCAAGCTAAGCGACGATAAAGGTTAAGTGTAACACTTTCGAAGAGCACATGTTCCAAAATATGGGATAGCAAAAGTATCATTTCCGTGCTTCTACGAGCCAGATACAGCTTATGCACATGGATCAGCTTCAGGAAAGATGTTTACTCCTTGATCAACAGTTAGACCATCAGCTTCACCAGCTCGCACAAACATAGTGAATAATTAGTTCTACTCCATGATTGATGATTAAGTTATGCTGCAGTTATCACTTACAGTCCTAGGCATGGAAAGTATGTCCAAACTTCTGCACCACAGTATAATGTCTTCCACATTGGCAAGTTCCTACTGGTTTGTACCTCAGATGATACTGCTCAATCAATTTGACCAGTTCTTGTCGCAATGCAGCAGCACTTTCGGGTGGATACCAATCCCTATTTATGCCCTACAAAAGGGGGATTAGACAAATGAGCCATGAGCATATGCACTGTAGGATCTCCCCCCATACAATTTTCATCAAGAAATAAAAAACTAGAACATGTAATGACTTGGTGACTATTATGCTGAAAGCGGCCCAACACACAAAACCTTAACAATGTCTTCCAACTGAGCTGCATGGACACATGTAATGACTTGCTGAATATTATAACAAGAAAAGAAGGCATAGTCGGCTTCCTCCTGCTGTGAAACCTGGCAGTAAAAGGTAAGATTGTAAGACTAATAACAATATCGAACAGAATAACAAACCATCAAGCAAATAATTTTGAATTTTCAAATGCAAGGAAGGAGAGCTGCCCATTCTATTGAGAAAGCTGAATGAAAGTACTTACCTCAACTACATCCCTCTTGATTTCTTGGCCATCGCCACCCAACACATTTGTTACAAAGCTGTCAATAATATACTAGGTTTCAGAGTGTACCACAAAAATGTACACTATAGATGCAAATTTGTTTTGACTTAGCATACAACACATAGTGCAGCCGCTAAACGTTCCTAACTTTTGGGAATAGTTACCTTTCAGCAATATCAAAAACACAGTCTGAGTTGTCCTTTTCCAGTGAATCCATCAAGTACATGGTGGTAGTTGCACTCTTTCCACTGGAAGGCCTATATATGACAATCAGGCCCCAGTGTTGTCTAATCAATTGGGAACATAAGAGAAGAACTTGATCAGCAAGATAGTATTCTCAAAATGCTAACTGACAGTGGTCATTGCTGTAATACAGGATAGTTAATTTTTAACAAAATAGAGAACAAAATTTCTTACCTCGAGGATTCAAACACAAAGAGAAATAGGTACTTGATGCGATCTAGGGCTACCCCTCTCCTCTGAAGTGCAGATTTTAACCATGATTTCTGCTTAGGAAGAAACCAAGATATATTAGGCAAGAAATAGTTAGTGACAGGGAGGCAATAGAGCTTGGAAATTTATGAATGTTACCAATTTCTCAAAATCCTTTGTAACTAGCTTGGACCAGAAAAATGGGCTGCAAACATCATACTGTTGCAATATTTCACTTGGCAAATCAAGAGATGGGAAAATTCCATTGAAATGTCTTCAAGAGGTAAATAAATGAGATGTTAAAAAGGGAACAAACAGGAACCTAGAAACGTTGCATCCCAAAAGAGCGATACTTACCCAGTGTACATTTCAAGAACTCTGTCAATGACAAAGCCCCCTTCTAAGGAATAAAAGTCAGAATAGTAAAGACTGGGATTGGAATCCTGGTAATCATCGCCGGCAGGATATTCATGTCAGGCCCACTCTTTTTGGAACCTTAATTGGTTAACTGGACTAAGTCACTGCTTACATTCACTTTGCGACGACACTTCGACAATTTTTTCTTGTTGATTCCCATGCAATCATTGATAGCTCAATCGATTGGCTTGAGCACATCAAGGGATTTAACCATTGGTTTCACAAAAGCTACTATATTATCGGAGTATTCTAGATCAGAGCATGGGATGTCACTTTTTCAAGAACCTCATAGGGCAAGTTGTACTCCTCTAGCAACTCCTTCAACTCTTTCAGAATTGCAGCTTTCCTCTCCGGTATAAATTCAAATGCCTTTTTATATTGGTTCTGGAAGCAATGAAGATTCTGCAGCTGAACAAGTAGAAAATATTAGTATTTTAAATATGCTGAAATAAAGACAAAAGAATATAGAAGAGGACAAATTTTTTTGACTTACCTACTGTTTTAAGCCTTCAAAATTTTCAACCTCACTACCCTTTTCTTTACTGTTTACATCGACCTCTACAAGGTGTCCAATGTTATTATCAACCTCATCGTCAAAAACATCATCTTCAGTACCTTTGCCCAGTTTGTAATCTGTTTCCATATTATAAACCTTTTCTGCTGCATAACAACTATCCTCGAGTTTCTTGATCTGCAAAAAATCTAGCATTTCACATATGCCGATATGAAGGCAAAAAATGTTGAGTATGTAAGTCAGCACTCACAGGTACAATGTCATATTGGCCCGCATATTCCTTTATGAATTTGAAATGGCAATCCTCTATATGTTGTATCCGTGGGAAACCATCAGCGGGTATCCATGGGAGAGCATGATTGTGCAGTTTAGCCAGATCTACCATGTCAAGGAAAATAATCTGTAGAGAAACATGTGAAAACGTATGTAAGTTAAAAAAATATTGGTAAGTAAAATCAAGGCAACACGAATCATTTAGAGGTTATTAGGTTGCTTACATACAGCAACACTGCAGATCCAATCAGATTTTTCGACCCATTTCTCAGATCTTTGATGCCCTTTACCAGTAATTTGACAGTTAATTCAGTGAAGTTCCATTCCACTGTTTTATCAATATCTTCCACCATTTTCATTAACCTTAAATCTATAACTGACTGAGAACAAGGGGCCAAGAGCCAAGCCAGTATGGCATACATATATACTTTGCATGTGTGTTTCCTCTTGTTCCCGCAGTCACGGAGTTGCTCATAGAAACTTTCCACATTCTTAACTGGAATATTCAATCCCCTTTTGCACTTTGAACTATGTTTTCTATTACCAGAATTTTCAATCGGAAATGTTTTCCCTTTGTTCATTACACCATACCCCTTAGCTGCAGCCTCAAATAAGTCAATCTAAACAGGGTCATCCCCGGGCCCCAATCTTAATGTGTAGTTGTCAGTGTCAACTCTGTTTAACAGAAAGGTAGTCAGACTATCAGGTGGTTTGGTCATGATGAGAAACAGAAAAGAGCGACCAGAAGACTAAAATTAGGCAACACCTTATTGGTAAAATTCACAACCAAACCAGCTGATAGTCTGACAACCTTTCTGGTAACAGAGTTAACACTGACAACTACACATTAAGATTGGGCCCCAAGGATGACCTGTTGGCATTGACTTATTTGAGGCTGCAGCTAAGGGGTATGGTGTAATGAACAAATGGAAAACATTTTCGATTGAAAAATTTGGTAATAGCAAACATAGTTCCAAGTGCAAGAGGGAATTGGATATTCCAGTTAAGAACGTGAAAAGTTTTTATGAGCAACTCCGTGACGCAGGAACAAGAGGAAGCGCACCTACAAACTATATATGTATGTCATACTGGCTTGGCTCTTGGCCCCCTGTTCTCAATCAGTTATAGATCTAAGGTTAATGAAAATGGTGGAAGATATTGATAAAATAGTGGAATGGAACTTGACTGAATTAACTGTCAAATTACTGGTAAAGGGCATCAAAGATCAAAGAAATAGGTCAAAGATCTAATTGGATCTCCAGTGTTGTTGTATGTATGTAACTTAATAACCTCTAAATGTTTCAAATTGGCCTGGATTTTAC
>NW_025239380.1:0-3911 GCF_018294505.1 Triticum aestivum
CTATTAAATCTTTGTTTTCCAATATGAATCTTGATAAAGATGGGACTGGAGATGAGTCAACTTTAGTTAAAAGGTGTCCCAATGATTTGGAGTTTTTAGATCTTGATGCAAAAATTGGTAAAATTGGGATTGAAGAGGTCAAAACTTTACATGGCAATGAACCCACTATTTTGGATTTAAAGGAATTTAATTATGATAATTGTTCTTTAATAGATTGTATTTCCTTGTTGCAATCCGTGTTAAATTCTCCTCATGCTTATAGTCAAAATAAAGCTTTTACTAAACATATTGTTGATGCTTTAATGCAATCTTATGAAGAAAAACTTGAATTAGAAGTTTCTATCCCTAGAAAACTTTATGATGAGTGGGAACCTACTATTAGAATTAAAATTAAAGATCGTGAATGCTATGCTTTGTGTGATTTGGGTGCTAGTGTTTCCACGATTCCAAAAACTTTGTGTGATGTGTTAGGTTTTCGTGAATTTGATGATTGCTCTTTAAACTTGCACCTTGAGGATTCCACCATTAAGAAACCTATGGTAATGATTATGATGTTCTTATTGTTGCAAATAGGAATTATGTGCCCGTAGATTTTATTGTTCTTGATATAGATTGCAATCCCTCATGTCCTATTATTCTTGGTAAACCTTTCCTTAGAACGATTGGTGCAATTATTGATATGAAAGAAGGAAATATTAGATTCCAATTTCCATTAAGGAAAGGCATGGAACACTTTCATAGGAAGAAAATCAAATTATCTTATGAATCTATCATGATAGCCACCTATGAATTGAATACCAAAGATGACAATACTTAGATCTATTCTCGCTTTTATGTCTAGCTAGGGGCGTTAAACAATAGCGCTTGTTGGTAGGCAACCCAATTTTATTTTTGTTCTTTTCTTTTTGTTACTCTTTAACTCTGTTGGAAAAGGCAGTGCCTAGGAGGCGCTTAGGCACGCCTAGGCGCTAGGCAATGGCCCAACGCCTCGCCTAGGGCATAACCAGAAGTCTAGGCAGAGCAAGTAAGAAATTGTTTACCCAAGCGAGAAATCATGTCATACGACACTAATATGCCAAAAGGACCATATTCCAGTCGTAGTACCTGGTCGTTAACATACTTATATGCTCTAAATTAATAAAATACACATATAATAACCACATATAGACCCTAATAGTAAAAATTATATAATCGCCTAGGTTGCGCCTAGGGCGCTTAAGCACCGCTTAGGCACTAGGCGAAGGCTAACCGCCTCGCTTACGCCTACCGCTTTTTCCAACCTTGCTCTCTTTAATAATAAACAATTCATCCAGCCCCTGGTTAGATGTGGTTTTATGTTTTAATTAGCGTTTGTGCCAAGTAAAACCTTTAGGATAACCTACAGCGATAGTTAATTTGATCTTGCTGAAAAATAGAAACTTTTGCATGCACGAGAATAATTTTAATAAATCACAGAAACGTTCTTTTCAGTTGATTCTTTTTGCAGAAGATTAATAAACAAATTACCTAGGACTTCATAATTTGGTAGAATTTTTCGGGTTCCAGAAGTATTCGGGAGTTACAGATTGCTACAGACTGTTCTGTTTTTGACAAATTCTATTTTTCGTGTGTTGTTTGCTTATTTTGATGAATCTATGGCTAGTATCGGGGGGGTATGAACCATAGAGAAGTTGGAATACATTAGGTTTAACACCAATATAAATAAATAATGAGTTCATTACAGTACCTTAAAGTGGTGGTTTGTTTTCTTGCACTAACGAAGCTCATGAGAATTTCTGTTGAGTTTTGTGTTGTGAAGTTTTCAAGTTTTTGGGTAACGATTTGATGGATTATGGAATAAGGAGTGGCAAGAGCCTAAGCTTGGGGATTCCCAAGGCACCCCAAGGTAAAATTCAAGGACAACCAAAATCCTAAGCTTGGGGATGCCCCGGAAGGCATCCCCTCTTTCGTCTTCGTCTATTGGTAACTTTACTTGATGCTATATTTTTATTCACCACATGATATGTGTTTTGCTTGGAGCATCGTGTATACTTTGAGTCTTTATTTTTTAGTTTATCACAATCATCCTTGATGTACACACCTTTTGGAGAGACACACATAAATCGGAATTTATTAGAATACTCTATGTGCTTCACTTATATCTTTTGAGCTAGACAATTTTGCTCTAGTGCTTCACTTATACCTTTTTAGAGCACAATGGTGGTTTTATTTTGTATAAATTATTGATATCTCATGCTTCACTTATATTATTTTGAGAGTCTTTTAGAACAGCATGGTAATTTTCTTTGGTTATAAAATTAGTCCTAATATGATGGGCATCCAAGTTGGGTAAAATAAAAACTTTCATATGAAGTGCAGTGAATACTATGAGAAGTTTGATTCTTTATGATTGTTTTGAGATATGAAGATGGTGATATTAGAATCATTCTAGTAGAGTAGTTGTGAATTTGAGAAATACTTGTGCTAAAGTTTGTGATTCCCGTAGCATTCACGTATGGTGAACCGTTATGTGATGAAGTTGGAGCATGATTTATTTATTGATTGTCTTTCTTATGAGTGGCGGTCGGGGGACGAGCGATGGTCTTTTCCTACCAATCTATCCCCCTAGGAGCATGCGTGCGTAGTACTTCGTTTCGATAACTAATAGATTTTTGCAATAAGTATGTGAGTTCTTTATGACTAATGTTGAGTTCATGGATTATACGCACTCTCACCCTTTCACCATTGCTAGCCTCTCTTGTGTTGCGCAACTTTCGCTGGTACCATACACCCACCATATACCTTCCTCAATACATTCACCATACCTACCTATTATGGCATTTCCATAGCCATTCTGAGATATATTGCCATGCAACTTCCCACCATTCCGTTTATTATGACACGCTCCATCATTGTCATATTGCTTTGCATGATCATGTAGTTGACATCGTATTTGTGGCAAAGCCACTTTTATAATTCTTTCATACATGTCGCTCTTGATTCATTGCATATCCCGTTACACCGCCGGAGGCATTCACATAGAGTCATATTTTGTTCTAAGTATTGAGTTGTAATTCTTGAATTGTAAGTAAATAAAAGTGTGATGATCTTCATTATTAGAGCATTGTCCCATGTGAGGAAAGGATGATGGAGACTATGATTCCCCCAAAAGTTGGGATGAGTCTCCGAACTTTATGAAAAAAATAAAAGAGGCCAAAGAAGCCCAAATAAAAAAGGGGCCAAAGAAGCCCACTGAAAAAATGAGAGAAAAAGAGAGAAGGGGCAATGTTACTATGCTTTTACCACACTTGTGCTTCAAAGTAGCGCCATGATCTTCATGATAAAGAGTCTCCTGTGTTGTCACTTTCATATACTAGTGGGAATTTTTCATTATAGAACTTGGATTGTATATTCCAATGATGGGCTTCCTCAAAATGCCCTAGGTCCTTGTGAGCAAGCGAGTTGGATGCACACCCACTTAGTTTCTTTTGTTGAGCTTTCATACACTTATAGCTCTAGTGCATCCATTGCATGACAATCCCTACTCACTCACATTGATATCTATTGATGGGCATCTCCATAGCATGTTGATACGCCTAGTTGATGTGAGACTATCTTCTCCTTTTTGTCTTCTCCACAACCACCATTCTATTCCACATATAGTGATATGTCCATGGCTCACGCTCATGTATTGCGTGAAGATTGAAAAAGTTTAAGAGCATCAAAATTATAAAACAATTTCTTGGCTTGTCATCGGGGTTGTGCATGATTTAAATATTTTGTGTGATGAAGATAGAGCATAGCCAAACTATATGATTTTGTAGGGATAATTTTCTTTAGCCATGTTATTTTGAGAAGACATGATTGTCTTGTTAATATGCTTGAAGTATTATTATTTTTATGTTAATATTAAACTTTTATCTTGAATCTTT
>NW_025239381.1:0-3911 GCF_018294505.1 Triticum aestivum
GGGTTCGAGAACAATGTAGACATGACCGAGACACGTCTCCGGTCAATAACCAATAGCGGAACCTGGATGCTCATATTGGCTCCCACATATTCTACAAAGATCTTTATCGGTCAAACCGCATAACAACATACGTTGTTCCCTTAGTCATCGGTATGTTACTTGCCCGAGATTTGATCGTCGGTATCCAATACCTAGTTCAATCTCGTTACCGGCAAGTCTCTTTACTCGTTCCATAATACATCATCCCGTAACTAACTCATTAGCTCCATTGCTTGCAAGGCTTATAGTGATGTGCATTACCGAGAGGGCCTAGAGGTACCTCTCCGACAATCGGAGTGACAAATCCTAATCTCGAAATACGCCAACTCAACATGTACCTTTGGAGACACCTGTAGAGCTCCTTTATGATCACCCAATTACATTGTGACGTTTGGTAGCACACAAAGTGTTCCTCTGGTAAACGGGAGTTGCATAATCTCATAGTCATAGGAACATGTATAAGTCATGAAGAAAGCAATAGCAACATACTAAACGATCAAGTGCTAAGCTAACGGAATGGGTCAAGTCAATCACATCATTCTCCTAATGATGTGATCCTGTTAATCAAATGACAACTCTTTGTCCATGGCTAGGAAACATAACCAGCTTTGTTAAACGAGCTAGTCAAGTAGAGGCATACTAGTGACACTTAGTTTGTCTATGTATTCAAACATGTATCATGTTTTCAGTTAATACTATTCTAGCATGAATACTAAACATTCATCATGATATAAGGAAATAAATAATAACTTTATTATTGCCTCTAGGGCATATTTCCTTCAGATCGGACATGGTTTAGTTGATTTGGATCACGTGATCACTTAGATGACTAGAGAGATGTCTGTCTAAGTGGGAGTTCTTAAGTAATATGATTAATTGAACTTAAATTTATCATGAACTTAGTACCTGATAGTATTTTTCTTGTCTATGTTTGTTGGAGATAGATGGCTCGTCCTGTTGTTTCATTGAATTTTAATGCGTTCCTTGAGAAAGCTAAGTTGAAAGATGATGGTAGCAATTACACGGACTGGGTCCGTAACCTGAGGATTATCCTCATTGCTGCATAGAAGAATTACGTCCTAGAAGCACCACTGGGTGCCAGGCCTGCTGTAGATGCAACTGACGATGTTAAGAACGTCTAGCAGAGCAAAGCTGATGACTACTCGATAGTTGACTGTGCCATGCTTTACGACTTGGAACCGGGTCTTCAACGACGTTTTGAACGTCATGGAGCATATGAGATGTTCCAGGAGTTGAAGTTAATATTTCAAGCAAATGCCCGGATTGAGAGATATGAAGTCTCCAATAAGTTCTATAGTTGTAAGATGGAGGAGAATAGTTCTGTCAGTGAACACATACTCAAAATGTCTGGGTATAATAATCACTTGATTCAACTGGGAGTTAATCTTCCTGATGATAGTGTCATTGACAGAATTCTTCAATCACTGCCACCAAGCTACAAGAGTTTCGTGATGAACTATAATACGCAAGGGATGGACAAGACTATTCCCGAGCTTTTCGCAATGTTAAAGGCTGCGGGGGTAGAAATCAAGAAGGAGCATCAAGTGTTGATGGTCAATAAGACCACCAGTTTCAAGAAAAAGGGCAAAGGGCAGAAGAAGGGGAACTTCAAGAAGAATAGCAAACAAGTTGCTGCTCAAGAGAAGAAACCCAAGTCTGGACCTAAGCCTTTGACTGAGTGCTTCTACTGCAAGCAGACTGGACACTGGAAGCGGAACTGCCCCAAGTATTTGGCGGATAAGAAGGATGGCAAAGTGAACAAAGGTATATGTGATATACATGTTATTGATGTGTACCTTACTAATGCTCGCAGTAGCACCTGGGTATTTGATACTGGTTCTATTGCTAATATTTGCAACTCGAAACAGGGACTACGGATTAAGCGAAGATTGGCTAAGGACGAGGTGACAATGCGCGTGGGAAATGGTTCCAAAGTTGATGTGGTCACAGTCGGCACGCTACCTCTACATCTACCATCAGGATTAGTTTTAGACCTAAATAATTGTTATTTGGTGCCAGCGTTGAGCATGAACATTATATCTGGATCTTGTTTGATGCGAGACGGTTATTCATTTAAATCAGAGAATAATGGTTGTTCTATTTATATGAGTAATATCTTTTATGGTCATGCACCCTTGAAGAGTGGTCTATTTTTATTAAATCCCGATAGTAGTGACACACATATTCATAATGTTGAAGCCAAAAGATGCAAAGTTGATAATGATAGTGCAACTTATTTGTGGCACTGCCGTTTAGGTCATATCGGTGTAAAACGCATGAAGAAACTCCATACTGATGGACTTTTGGAATCACTTGATTATGAATCACTTGGTACTTGCGAACCATGCCTCATGGGCAAGATGACTAAAACGCCGTTCTCCGGAACTATGGAGCGAGCAACTGATTTATTGGAAATCATACATACTGATGTATGTGGTCCAATGAATATTGAAGCTCGCGACGTGTATCGTTATTTTCTCACCTTCACAGATGATTTGAGAAGATATGGGTATATCTACTTGATGAAACACAAGTCTGAAACATTTGAAAATCTCAAAGAATTTGAGAGTGAAGTGGAAAATCATCATAACAAGAAAATAAAATTTCTATGATCTGATCATGGAGGAGAATATTTGAGTTACGAGTTTGGTCTACATTTGAAACAATGCGGAATAGTTTCGCAACTCACGCCACCCGGAACACCACAACGAAATGGTGTGTTCGAACGTCATAATCGTACTTTACTAGATATGGCGCGATCTATGATGTCTCTTACTGATTTACCGCTATCGTTTTGGGGTTATGATTTAGAGACAGCCGCATTCACGTTAAATAGGGCACCATCAAAATCCGTTGAGATGACGCCTTATGAACTGTGGTTTGGCAAGAAACCAAAGTTGTCGTTTCTTAAAGTTTGGGGCTGCGATGCTTATGTGAAGAAACTTCAACCAGATAAGCTCGAACCCAAATCGAAGAAATGTGTCTTCATAGGATACCCAAAAGAGACTATTGGGTACACCTTCTATCACAGATCTGAGGGCAAAATTTTCGTTGCTAAATTCGGATCCTTTCTAGAGAAGGAGTTTCTCTCGAAAGAAGTGAGTGGGAGGAAAGTAGAACTTGATGAGGTAACTGTACCTGCTCCCTTATTGGAAAGTAGTTCATCACAAGAACCGGTTCCTATGACAACTACACCAACCAGTGAGGAAGCTAATGATATTGATCATGAAACTTCAGATCAAGTTACTACCGAACCTCGTAGGTTTACCAGAGTAAGATCCACACCAGAGTGGTACGGTAATCCTATTCTGGAAGTCATGTTACTTGACCATGACGAACCTACGAACTATGAGGAAGTGATGATGAGCCCAGATTCCGCAAAATGGCTTGAGGCCATGAATTCTTAGATGGGATCCATGTATGAGAACAAAGTATGGACTTTGGTTGACTTGCCCGATGATCGGCAAGCCATAGAGAATAAATGGATCTTCAAGAAGAAGACTGACGCTGATAGTAATGTAACTGTCTATAAAGCTCGACTTGTTGCAAAAGGCTTTCGACAAGTTCAAGGGGTTGACTACGATGAGACTTTCTCACCCGTAGCGATGCTTAAGTCTGTCTGAAACATGTTAGCAATTGCTGCATTTTATGATTATGAAATATGGCAAATGGATGTCAAAACTGGATCCCTGGATGGATTTCTGGAAGAAGAGTTGTATATGATGCAACCGGAAGGTTTTATCGATCCAAAAGGTGCTAACAAAGTGTGTAAGCTCCAGCGATCCATCTATGCACTGGTGCAAGCATCTCGGAGTTGGAATAAACGCTTTGATAGTGTGATCAAAGCATAT
>NW_025239382.1:0-3911 GCF_018294505.1 Triticum aestivum
GTAACTGGGTGATTATAAAGGTGCTCTACAGGTGTCTCCGAAGGTATTTGTTGGGTTGGCGTATTTCGAGATTAGGATTTGTCACTCCGATTGTCGGAGAGGTATCTCTGGGCCCACTCGATAATGCACATCACTTAAGCCTTGCAAGCATTGCAACTAATGAGTTATTTGCCGGATGATGTATTACAGAACGAGTAAAGAGACTTGCCGGTAACGAGATTGAACTAGGTATTGAGATACCGATGATCGAATCTCAGGCAAGTAACATACCGATGACAAAGGGAAGAACGTATGTTGTTATGCAGTCTGACCGATAAAGATCTTCATAGAATATGTGGGAGCCAATATGAGCATCCAGGTTCCGCTATTGGTTATTGACCGGAGACGTGTCTCGGTCATGCCTACATAGTTATCGAACCCGTAGGGTCCGCACGCTTAAAGTTTCGATGATGGTTATATTATGAGTTTATGAGTTTTGATGTACCGACGGTTGTCCGGAGTCCCGGATGTGATGACGGACATGACGAGCAGTCTCGAAATGGTCGATACATGAAGATTGATATATTGGAAGCCTATATTTGGATATCAGAAATGTTCCGGGTGAAATCGGGATTTTACCGGAGTACTGAGGGGTTACGGGAACCCCCCCGGGGGCTTAATGGGCCATAGTGGGCCTTAGTGGAGAATAGGAGAGGCGGCTAGGGCAGGGCCGCGCGCCCATCCCCCTCTAGTCCAAATAGGACAAGGAGAGGGGGGCGGCGCCCCTCCCTTTCCTTCCTCTCTCCCTCCTCTTTCCCTCCTTCTTCTAATCCAACAAGGAAGGGAGGGAGTCCTACTCCCGGTGGGAGTAGGACTCCTCCTGGCGCGCCTCCTCTTGGCCGTCCGCACCTCCCCCCTTGCTCCTTTATATACGGGGGCAGGGGGCACCCCATAGACACAACAATTGATTTGATCTTTTAGCCGTGTGCGGTGCCCCCTCCACCATAGTCCACCTCGATAATAGTGTAGCGGTGCTTAGGCGAAGCCCTGTGTCGGTAGAACATCATCATCATCACCACGCCATCGTGCTGACGAAAATCTCCCTCAACACTTGGCTGGATCGGAGTTTGAGGGACGTCATCGGGCTGAACGTGTGTTGAACTCGGAGGTGCCGTGCGTTCGGTACTTGATCGGCCGGATCGTGAAGACGTACGACTACATGAACCGCGTCGTGCTAACGCTTCCGCTTTCGGTCTACGAGGGTACGTGGACAACACTCTCCCCTCTTGTTGCTATGCATCACCATGATCTTGCATGTGCGTAAGAATTTTTTTGAAATTACTACGTTCCCCAACAGTGGCATCCGAGCCAGGTTTTATGCGTTGATGTTATATGCACGAGTAGAACACAAGTGAGTTGTGGGCGATACAAGTCATACTGCTTACCAGCATGTCATACTTTGGTTCGACGGTATTGTTGGATGAAGCGTCCCGGACCGACATTACGCGTACGCTTACGCGAGACTGGTTCTACCGATGTGCTTTGCACATAGGTGGCTGGTGGGTGTCAGTTTCTCCAACTTTAGTTGAACCGAGTGTGGCTACGCCGGTCCTTGAGAAGGTTAAAACAACACCAACTTGACGAACTATCATTGTGGTTTTGATGCGTAGGTAAGAACGGTTCTTGCTTAGCCCGTAGCAGCCACGTAAAACCTGCAACAACAAAGTAGAGGACGTCTAACTTGTTTTTGCAGGGCATGTTGTGATGTGATATGGTCAAAGCATGATGCTAAATTTTATTGTATGAGATGATCATGTTTTGTAACTGAGTTATCGGCAACTAGCAGGAGCCATATGGTTGTCGCTTTATTGTATGCAATGCAATCGCCCTGTAATGCTTTACTTTATCACTAAGCCATAGCGATAGTCGTGGAAGCATAAGATTGGCTAGACGACAACGATGCTACGATGGAGATCAAAGTGTCGCGCCGGTGACGATGGTGATCATAACCGTGCTTCGGAGATGGAGATCACAAGCACAAGATGATGATGGCCATATCATATCACTTATATTGATTGCATGTGATGTTTATCTTTTATGCATCTTATCTTGCTTTGATTGACGGTAGCATTATAAGATGATCTCTCACTAAATTTCAAGATAAAAGTGTTCTCCCTGAGTATGCACCATTGCCAAAGTTCATCGTGCCCAGACACCACGTGATGATCGGGTGTGATAAGCTCTACGTCCATCTACAACGGGTGCAAGCCAGTTTTGCACACACAAAATACTCAGGTTAAACTTGACGAGCCTAGCATATGCAGATATGGCCTCAGAACACTAAGACCGAAAGGTCGAGCGTGAATCATATAGTAGATATGATCAACATTGTGATGTTCACCATTGAAAGCTACTCCATTTCACGTGATGATCGGTTATGGTTTAGTTGATATGGATCACGTGATCACTTAGATGATTAGAGGGATGTCTATCTAAGTGGGAGTACTTAAGTAATATGATTAATTGAACTTTAATTTATCACAAACTTAGTCCTGGTAGTGTTAGCATATCTATGTTGTAGATCAATAGCTCGCGATGTTGCTCCCTGTTTATTGTGTTCTTAGAGAAAAACTATGTTGAAAAATGTTAGTAACAATGTTGCGGATTGGATCCGTGATCTGAGGATTATCCTCATTGCTGCACAGAAGAATTATGTCCTTGATGCACTGCTAGGTGACAGACCTATTAGAGGAGCAGATGCACACGTTATGAACGTTTGGCTAGCTCAATATGATGACTACTTGATAGTTTAGTGCACCATGCTTAACGTCTTAGAATCGGGGATTCAAAGACGCTTTGAATGCCATGGAGCATATAAGATGTTCCAAGAGTTGAAATTGGTATTTCATACTCATGCCCGTGTCGAGAGGTATGAGACCTCTGACAATACTTTGCCTACAAGATGGAGGAGAATAGCTCAACCAGTGAGCATGTGCTCAGATTGTCTGAGTACTACAATTGCTTGAATCAAGTGGGAGTTAATCTTCCAGATAAGAGAGTAATTTACAAAGTTCTCTAGTCACTATCACCGAGTTACTAGAACTTAGTGATGAACTATAATATGCAAGGGATGACAAAAGTAATTCCCAAGCTCTTCGTGATGCTGAAATCGACGAAGGTACAAATCAAGAAAAGCATCAAGTGTTGATGGTTAACAAAGACCACTAGTCTCAAGAAAAGGGCAAAGGGAAGAAGGGGAACTTCAAGAAGAACGGAAAGCAAGTTGCTGCTCAAGTGAAGAAGCCCAAGTCTGGACCTAAGCCTGAGACTAAGTGCTTCTACTTCAAATGGTCTAGTCACTGGAAGCAGAACTGCCCCAAGTATTTGGCGGATAAGAAGGATGGCAAAGTGAACAAAGGTATATTTGATATACATGTTATTGATGAGTACTTTACTAGTGTTTATAGTAACCCCGCAGTATTTGATACTAGTTCAGTTGCTAAGAGTAGTAACTCGAAATGGGAGTTGCAGAATGAACATAAACTAGTTAAGGGTGAAGTGATGATGTGTGTTGGAAGCAGTCCCAAGATTGATATGATCATCATCGCACACTCCCTATACTTTCGGGATTAGTGTTGAACCTAAATAAATGGTATTTGGTGTTTGCGTTGAGCATGAATATGATTTGATCATGTTTATTGCAATACAGTTATTCATTTAAGTTAGAGAACAATTGTTGTTCTATTTACATGAATAAAACCTTCTATGGTTATGCACCTAATGAAAATGGTTTGTTGAATCTCGATCGTAGTGATACACATATTCATTATATTGAAGCCAAAAGATGCAAAGTTAATAATGATAGTGCAACTTATTTGTGGCACTGCCGTTTAGGTCATATTGGTGTAAAGCGCATGAAGAAAATCCATGCT
>NW_025239383.1:0-3910 GCF_018294505.1 Triticum aestivum
ACCCCGCCCCGACGCCGCTGCCCCACCTCGACCCCGCCCCGTCCACACCACCGTCGACCCGCCTCCCTCGACGCCACGGCGCCGCAGGACCTAGACTAGACGCCCAAGGTACGACCACCTCCTCCTTACTTCTCCATTCCGCAAGTCCATAGCCTCCTCTCACGTGCTTGCTTCCTTCTCCATTCCACTGATTCTGGTCAGTGTGTGTATGCTTATTGATGGCAAATAACAAAGTTGAATCATATTAGTTTTAGATTCGTTGAAATATTAAGTCCTTAGTTGAAAGGTTGCAATGAGCAGTTTGCATTGTCCATTTGTGCCATTTTCTGCTTCTAATTTTGTTGGTTCTTCTAGCAAGCATATTCCATTGATCCTGATTGAATTCCCTTACCATTTTGTCTATCTGTGGTTCTTTACTTCGGTGATGTAATCATTTTAAAGTTTGACCTAGATACTATAATTAATAAACAGTTGTGAATAGTATATATCGAGAGGACTCCACTATGCAACCTTTGACATGCTCATCACATATTGTTATTTATAGTGAACCTTCTTTACTTGTATTTACAGGGAAACAATTGGTACAATTCTTGCCCGGGGCCATAGCCGTGTACCTGTGTATTCAGGAAACCCTAGAAATGTTATAGGTCTCCTGTTGGTAGGTAAAAATTATGCCATGGAGAATTACTCGATGATCTTTCTTTATGTACTTTACTAACTTAGAACCATTTAAATATTATTTAGGTCAAAAGTCTTCTGACAGTTCGTGCTGAAATAGAGACGCCAGTTAGTGCTGTTTCCATTAGGAGGATTCCGAGGTATATACCCCAATTCTATTTAAATATAAATTGGAAAAATCTCTTTCAAAATTTGGTACAATTGCTTGAATTTTTGGAGTACACGAATTATGGGCTAGTGATGATCATATGCACTAGTTACTAGTAGATGCTTCTCGACCCAATTTGAGCAGCAGAGCACTAGCACCAAGCTCTGGGTTTTGTTCGGTACACTCTGAGATGTAGATGCCTGAAAGATAAACATGTTGTTTGTCTACAAAAAAACTTAATTACTATTATGGGCTAGTGATGATCATATGCACTAGTTACTAGTAGATGCTTTTTTATCCTCAGATTGGCGTCTAGTTGTAGCGACCCGACCTCAGACGGTCAAGCCTCTGTGTTACTGTGCCATCCCTGGATCAATATGCTGGCACACACAGTACATCAATGTATATATCAAAGTGCAATCACATGTATAAATAACGTAAAATGATATATACCTCATAATACTCAGCGGAAACAATCAAACGGGTGTGGAGTCCCATCAACGCCATCGGCAGGTTGAGTGTAGACCGTAACCCTGTATCGTAATTCTTACTCGTCGAGGAAATATCTGCAACATGATACGTTGCAGCCGTGTAGGTCAGTACATTGAGTGTACCGGCAAGATCACAATAAAAAGAACAGATGATAAAACTATACTATATGCATTATGGCTTTGTGGCTCTGTATCTGAATTTTGTTTGCGTAAAAGCTGGTTTTATTTTACCTACATCAAAGGCAAAAGTGAAGTCTGTACTATGGAGTTTTCTATCATGACATGGTTCCGCCAACCGATGTCTCATAGCCCAAAATCATCATAGGTTGCCCACAATTAAGTTATCAGTCCAGTGTTGAGAATTCTGAGATAGATCCAAGTCCAGAGGCTCAAATTGTCCGTAACCGGGGACACGGCTAATCGATTAGGTTTAAACCCTCTGCAGAGGTTTGTACAATTTTCCCGCAAGATTCGATCCCTCTCTTTACGTTCTCGTACTTCAGAGTGTTTGAGAACAAGATGACCGAAACATGGTCTTCCAAAGAGTTCCTCTGACCACTGTCCGGTACTCAACCCATCCTACCGTAGTTCTACATCTGCTAGTACCGTCCCAGCCAGAGTCACAACTAAGGTCAACCAAGCCAGAGCCCATAATGACTTGCGGTTGCACAGGTAAGCTTCCGGGCGTGAAGTATTCTTCCGTCTCTTTGAGTCTGGGTGAAGCTTTCCGCAAGATGTCATGGCGCTTCTCCATGCATCCCGGCCAACCACTGGTTTCTCCAGGGTGCCCGTCAACCGTCCTTCACCCAGTAGTGTGTATTGAATTCTTGTCTTGAGTCTTGAAGTCTTGAGGCCTTGAAGATGCAGTCCTTGCAGATTCCATCATGGAGTTGTCGTCATTGACGTAGAGCCTCCATTCTCACACCACTCCCGAGCACTCATACCAAACCCCGTCTACTATAGCGTAGCATTAAAATAATTAACGTCCCGGGCTTGGTAACAGGGTGATGGGTTCCTACCTCATGCATACTACTCAACTACAAGGATTTCAATAACACTACTGAGGGGTGGTTGTAAAGGTGCCACTAAATGCAATAAAACATAGGTAAGAAAAGCATGGTCAAAGTGAACTTGCCTGGTGATGTTGACGAAGAAGAATTATCGTTCTCAAGAAATAACTTGATAGACTATTCGTCACTCTCTGATGAAATCTATGTAACAAACATATCATTCACATAAGCACTCACACTAACAATCAAAACAAAAGGGAGAGTGAATAAGAATCCGAAGGAACTTCAAATAAAACTAGGGAGTCTTCTTCTACAACATTCACAAAAATAGTTTTGTCTAACGGAAAGTAAAACACTAAAATAACAGAGAATAAAATATAAATTTATTTAAGACAAAAAAAAGTATTTTTTTTCATAAAGCTATTTTGAAAGTATTTTCAATTGGGAGTTAAAACAGTAGAGAAATCCATTGCAAGTTATTAGCGAACTTGAATTGATTTCACGATAAAAAAATAAAAATAAATATAAAAACTTGTTGAACACCTACTGTTTAACTAATAGAAACCAAACATAAACTTTCTGAAATATAAAATAAAATAATTTAAAAACAACTATAGAAAGGAAGTAGCTATAATTCGAATAGAACTAAAACAGAATTTGTTTTACATGAAATAATAAGCTAAAAATACTCAAACAATTTTGAAGTTTTTACCACTGGTAAATATGATCACTAGTGATCAGTAAAAAAAGAATCAAATAAAAATCTATTTTTAAACTCCCGGAATAAGCAAAACAAGCTTTAATTCAAATCTGATCTAACTCAATTTTTATAAATCCAAACATAGACAAATTATATATTTTTGGAAACTACAAGAAAATTGTGATCTAACGCAAAAAGAATCAGCATCATTGGACTTCTAGATCAAAAGTTATAAGCTAAACAAAAACGGAACTAAATCTGTTACGGAAATAAATCTGAAAACGAAAACGGAGTTACCTGTACGTGAGGTAGAGATGGCAGGAAGGTGACGGCGATGTGGAGGGCTGCTCCGGCGAGGGGGCGAGGTCGCCGGCAAGGGTGGGGGTGGCAGAGGAGGGGGTCGGCGCTTGGGGAGGTGGCGCTGGGCGATGGGGAGGTTCCAGGAGAGCTCCTGGTGAGCGTTTCTAGGCAGGAAAAGGAGGACGGTGGCGAGGAGGCTACGGGCAGGGAGGGGGCGTGCTGATGGGAAAAATGGAACGAGGAGAGGGAGGGGGTTTTATAGGCGGTCTCGGGAGGCGCTGGGATGGAAAGACGAGGGAGATCGGGAAGGTGGAGTTTCCTGTCTCCATGGATATGGAAAGCTTCTGTAACGTGAGAGGAAACAGAGGAAGGAGATGATCTCTTGTTGGGCTAGAATAGGAAAGTGCTTAATGGGCCAGGTTTTTCCTAATAAAAACGATTCCATTCCTATTTTTAAAATTAGGAAACTAAAACAATAAAAAGGGAAATCAAATCAATTCGGAATAAAGAGTTTTTATATACTAAAATTATCAGAAAAATAAAATGTAGATGATGAGCATTATTCCACGGCCAAAATAAAAAC
>NW_025239384.1:0-3909 GCF_018294505.1 Triticum aestivum
ATTTCCGGATAATACAGTTATAGCATGAATAAAAGACAATTATCATGAACAATGAAATATAATAATACTTTTATTATTGCCTCTAGGGCATATTTCCAACAGTTCCCACTATTCCCTCTATAATTTCATGCACAATACTGGGATCAATTTCAATGAAATTTCCCTTGGCAATGCAATCCAAGAGTTGCCTATGCGTCATATTTAACCCAACATAAAAATTACGAAGAAGAATTATAAAGTTCACCTCCAGGGTGCACTTGCGATAAGATTCCATCATCCTATACCAAGCATCTTTTAAATTTTCTCCTTGCCTTTGCTTGAAATGAAGAACTTCAAACTCGGAAGACATAGGAGCGGATAAGGAACTAGACATGATGACAAGGTAAACACACGAACAAACAAAAGGCAAGCAAGAGGGAGGAGGAGATTGGGAAAGAGAAGGCAAATAAAACGGCAAGGGTGAAGTGGGGGAGAGGAAAACGAGAGGCAAATGACAAATAATGTAAATACGAGGAAGATGGGTTTGTGATGGGTACTTGGTATGTCTTGACTTGAGCGAAGACCTCCCCGGTAATGGCGCCAGAAATCCTTCTTGCTACGTCTTGAGCTTGCGTTGGTTTTCCTCGAAGAGGAGAGGGTGATGCAGCAAAGTGTAGCGTAAGTATTTCCCTCAGTTTTGAGAACCAAGGTATCAATCCAGTAGGAGGCTCCTCAAAAGTCCCACGCACCTATACAAACAAACTGAGAAATCGCAACCAACACAATAAAGGGGTTGTCAATCCCTTCACGGCCACTTTGTGAAAGTGAGATCTAATAAAGATAGTATGATAAGATAAATATATTTTTGGTATTTTATGATATAGATGCAAAAAGTAAAGATGCAAATAAAATTAGATGGAAAGCAAATATGATAAGAGATAGACCCGGGGGCCATAGGTTTCACTAGAGGCTTCTCTCAAGATAGCATAAGTATTACGGTGGGTGAACAAATTACTGTCGAGCAATTGATAGAAAAGCGCATAGTTATGAGATTATCTAGGCATGATCATGTATATAGGCATCACGTCCATAACAAGTAGACCGACTCCTGCCTGCATCTACTACTATTACTCCACACATCGACCGACTCCTGCCTGCATCTAGAGTATTAAGTTCATAAGAACAGAGTAACACATTAAGCAAGATGACATGATGTAGAGGGATAAACACATGCAATATGATATAAACCCCATCTTGTTATCCTCGATGGCAACAATACAATACGTGCCTTGCAACCCTTTCTGTCACTGGGTAAGGACACCGCAAGATTGAACCCAAAGCTAAGCACTTCTCCCATGGCAAGAAAAACCAATCTAGTAGGCCAAACCAAACTGATAATTCGAAAAGACTTGCAAAGATAACTCAATCATACATAAAAGAATTCAGAGAAGATTCAAATATTATTCATAGATAAACTTGATCATAAACCCACAATTCATCGGATCTCGACAAACACACCGCAAAAAGAGTTTACATCGAATAGATCTCCACAAGAGATGGGAAGAACATTGTATTGAGATCCAAAAAGAGAGAAGAAGCCATCTAGCTAATAACTATGGACCCGTAGGTCTCTGGTAAACTACTCACAACTCATCGGAGGGGCAAGGATTTTGATGTAGAGGCCCTCCATGGTCGATTCCCCCTCTTAGTTTAATTAGTTGAATTAATATAACTAATAAGTGTTTAATGTTTCACCTATGAACATAGGAAATGTCGTCTGACGATGAAAACGGTTTCATTATGTGTGAATACTGTGAAGACCAATGCGGCCTGTGTGGCAGAAATTTCCTAGTTGATGATAGGCGCATCAACATCAAGCTGGATGAGACCTTCGAAGTGGATACAGTAAGTCACAACGACAAGTCTTTTTTCGTAATTAAGCATATGCATGACTTATGTTTCATTTGCTTCAACTTATAATTTTAAATTTTCACTATTCTACTAGCGTATCCCCTGCCATGCAAGAATTTTTGTCTTCGATAAGATAGGTTTCAGTCCTAACAAAACTATGAAGGTAAAAAGGGTTTACTTGAAGACCGAGCATGGTTATACCTTCAACGTCAACTTATACAATAGAGACACCCACACCTATTTTGAATGCAAAACTTGGCAAGCACTATGCAAGGCTTATGCATTTGAGCCTGATATGTTTATCACCTTTGATATTCGTCCCGAAGATGATATTGAAGGTAATAGAGACATTTGGGTTGATGTACAGACGCCTCCAGTTCTACCATTATGTGACTTTCTCAACCATATTTATGTCTTCGATATTGTTTTTTTAAAAATAGTTGACAACTAATTTCTATTGACAGCTTATTTCCATTCAAGCAAACATGTCCAGCGCTTGGTAGACAGGACCGTCCACTATCCCAGGGCTGAACTAAACTGCGAGGAGATAAGTCATTATATTTCATGGCTTGAGGATCTTAATGCTGTCAAGAGAAATTATTTTTCTGAATTTGAAAATCTTAGTACTCAAAACGTGCGACCAACAGTGTTCGTATTGAACTACAGTCACATCTATTTAAGAAAGATGGTAAGATTTTTACTATTTTTTCTCACTGCATCTTTTGCATACATTATTTTCAAGCTAAACTTCATTGCTATTTAGATATATTATAACTGAGCACCTTTCCAGCCCTCTCAGGCTATTAGCATTTTCAGCCTTTGGATCATCAGTCCACGTCGTTTTCGGCCGTCAGATTTACTCTTAATCCCGCTTCGTTGTCTTAGCTAAAACCGAGCGCTTCCTTGTCGGGCCGCTGCTCCGGTGACTATTTTGGACACCTGGTCTGAAATTGGGCCTAATGGGCTTCTACGAGCCTCCATCCATGCAGCCATACCCCACGACGCTCCTTCCTCGCTCTCATCTCACGCATGACCTACCTTCGCCAACCCTAGGTGTGCCGCCGCCACCATGATCTTCATCTCGCAGCCCCTCAACCGCCCCGTCGGAGCGGCGCCTCCGTCTACGCCTAGCCGCCGCTGTTCTCCTTCTCATGTCTTCCCAAAAGGTGCAGCAGGGAGCATCTTTTTCTCGAGCCGACGACGATCTCTATCCCCAAATCAGTGGCGCACTACATCCCTGAAGCACAAGTCCGATTTTTCAAGCCATATCTAGAGTCCTCAGGCGCGCCGTCCCCAGATCCAGCATGTCGAGCAACTAGCCGGAGGTACGTATAGACATCTGACTGGTTTCAATTGGGGCCTCTCGGTTGGGAGGGGTTCAGGGCGTGCGTTAGTTCGAGGGGCTCAAATGGCTCTAAAACGGGTTCCTTCGTGTGCAACTTCTAATTATCTACATCTTATTTATAGATCCTTTGTAGATGTCAACAGAAGGTGTCAAGGTGATCAGTATATTAGAGACTTCAAGTGATCTGAACCGGAAGTTGTCAAAGTTTAGTACCTGAATTTGGTTGATCCGAATGAGAATACCGTAAGTTTTATTGAGTTCATGTGATTTGTTACCCAAACCCATCCCCATATACACGTCCTGGAGTGGCTTCTCTTGTACGCAGAGATGGTTGATACGAACCGGAGCGGCTGTTTGTCTATTCAACGGACGAAATCGATCCGCTGTGGTTTGAAGGAAGTAATCAATCTTCAGTTTCTGGTTGACTCATGGTGGATGATGTATGCCACTTGCTGGTGACGCTTAAGGCAGTAGGTGTGACTTTCTGTTTTCTTTAGTACAAGCATCTGTGCATATAAGCTACCTCACCTTGCACTCTCCCGTCACCCTTAGTACTCAGGCAACAGAACCTTTAGCAGCATGGTTCTTGGCTTGGTCACCCTCTATTTCTTTCCTGCACAACCCCTCTTCAATGCAATGATTACAGTGTTCTAATATCTCACCAATCCTTATTT
>NW_025239385.1:0-1211 GCF_018294505.1 Triticum aestivum
CGCCGCCCATCCCGCCGCCCACCGCCACCGACCCCGGCGCCGACGAGGTAGCCGCCGCTGCCGCCGGTTTTTGTCGGAAAACCGATCGGTTTTTATTTTCGAACCCTAGATCTGTTGTTTTTTTAGTTCATTTTTTCGGTTTAGTTATTTAGCGAACGCCCGTTCGTACGTTCGTTTTAACGAACGGTTTTCATCCGTTAGCCGCAGACGCGAACGTTCGTTTGTTAGCCTGTTCGTCAGTTTTTCTTTTCCAGGGTTTTCCGCGATTATTCTCGATCACGATTTCTGACCCGATTTTCGTTAGTGTTTTTCTTTTCGCTCGTTTATCGGAATCAGGCGATTCAAGGGCCTAGATCTTCGTCACGAAGCCCTCTTTCTGTTTAACCAACTTGAACAAGATTTTGCTACTGTAAAATTTGACCTAACTCCAGATTAGTAAATGGATCTTGTTTCTTTCGCAGTTTGAGTTTTGTTGCTTCGTTTGGTTTGATTCTTTTTGCAAACCGGAGTTTTTAAGTTGAACTTTCTGGTTAGTTCTCTTATTTGAGTTTTACCCGTGCATCTAGTTGAGTGCTTATTGTATGCCAGTTTTTTTGTGATAGAGTATCCGGAGTGCGAAGCGTGCTACCACGAGTCTCTAGGTTTCGCGATCATCAACAAGGCAAGTAACACTTTGATCATACCACTTTACTACCCAGTTTTATTGCATTAGATAAATCCTCAAACAATTGCATGGTTAGGATCTGATTAAATTGTGGGTTTTGGGAACTAGATGAGGTAGTACCTATTCACCTGTTTATTTTCAAACCTATGGGAGTTACTTCTACGTTGCTTATATTGCTATGCCATGCTCGTAGACGTGGATTGGGTTTGAGTGTATTCATGACAGATGTGAGTTTGTTAATTAATGGTTCAACTTAAGGTGGCAACTTTAATACACATCTGGGTGGATTGCTTGTGGGCACCTGGAGATTCCAGTGTTGTCCTAGGATCTCCCGGAGGACCCGTGTGATCATCCTACAACCCGCCACCCAGGCTCAAAGGGATCATAAGATTATTCATGCTAGAAACTTCCGTGTGCATCCCCGGCCGGCCCTTATAAGTCGAGGCCCCGCCAGCCCACCCCGTTCCGAAACCCTAGCCCCGACCCCGCATCCAGCCGCCGCCGCTGCCGCTCGCCGCCACGCGCCGCGCCGCCGCCGCCCTTCCCG
>NW_025239385.1:2694-3909 GCF_018294505.1 Triticum aestivum
GCTCGCCGCCACGTGCCGTGCCGCCGCCGCCCTTCCCGCTGCCGGAGCCGTCGCCGCCCACCGCCACCGACCCCGCCGTCGACGAGGTAGCCGCCGCCGGTTTTCGTCGGAAAACCGATCGGTTTTTATTTTCAAACCATCGATCTGTTTTTGTTTCGTTCGATTTTTTTCCGGTTTAGTTATTTAGCGATCGCCCGTTCATACATTCATTTTAACGAATGGTTTTCATCTGTTAGCCGCAGGCAGCGAACGTTCGTTCGTTAGCCTGTTCGTCAGTTTTTCTTTTTCCAGGGTTTTCGCGATTATTTTCGATCGCGATTTCTGACCCGATTTTCGTTAGTGTTTATCTTTTCGCTCGTTTATCGAAATCAGACGATTCAAGCGCCTAGATCTTCGTCTCGAAGCCCTCTTTCTGTTTAACCAACTTGAACAAGATTTTGCTACTCTAAAATTTGACCTAAGTCCAGATAAGTAAACGGATCTTGTTTCTTTCGCAGTTTGAGTTTTGTTGCTTCGTTTGGTTTGATTCTTTTTGCAAACCGGAGTTCTTAAGTTGAACTTTCTGGTTCGTTCTCTTATTTGAGTTTTACCCGTGCATCTAGTTGAGTGCTTATTGTATGCCTGTTTGTTTGCGACAGAGTACCCGGAGTGCGAAGCGTGCTACTACGAGTCTCTAGGTTTCGCGGATCATCAGTAAGGCAGGTAACACTTTGATCATACCTCTTTAATATCCAGTTTTATTGCATTAGATCAATCCTTAAATAATTGCATGGTTAGGATCTGATTAAATTGTGGGTTTTGGAAAGTAGATGAGGTAGTACCTATTCACCTGTTTATTTTCAAACCTATGGGAGTTACTTCTATGTTGCTTATATTGCTATGCTATGCTCGTAGACGTGGATTGGGTTTGAGTGTATTCATGACATATGTGAGTTTGATAATTAATGGTTCAACTTAAGGTGGCAACTTTAATACACATCTGGGTGGATTGCTTGTGGGCACCTGGAGAATCCATTGTTGTCCTAGGATATCCCGGAGGACCCGCGTGATCATCCTACGGCCCGCCACCCAGGCTCAAAGGGATCATAAGATTATTCATTCTAGAAACTTCCGTGTGCAGCCCCGACCGGCCCTTATAAGCCAAGGCCCCGCCAGCCCACCCCGTCCCGAAACCCTAGCCCGGACCCCGCCGCCAGCCGCGCCGCTGCCGCTCGT
>NW_025239386.1:0-3909 GCF_018294505.1 Triticum aestivum
TTTTTGGCGACTCCGCTGGGGAACGAAGATCGATCATCATCATCCACCATGTCTGATCTTCCCAAGCCATCTGAGGTAGACGCCGATAACATCATTAAGCCCAGTCTTGATGAGATATCGGCCGATCATCGCCAAGTCTATGAGGAGTACAAGAAGGCGCGCGAGGAGAAGGACTTGCAGGAGTTCCTTGCAAAGTTCAAGAAGGATCGCCAAGGCAACATCACTCCGATTGAAGAAATCAAGTTCCCTCCTTTGCAAGCCAAGCAGGTTAAACCCTCTGTAAGTACTGCCTTTTCTCCTGAGCAGTGGGCTGAGATTGAAAGTCGTATTGCTGATGGTAACAATCTAGTCTATCAAACTTTCATAGAAAATACTAATGCTCAGAAGAATACATCTCAATCGACTAGTGGTAATGATGGTGTAGCTGCTAGTGTGCAAAACCCTAATCTGGTTTTACCTATCTCATCGGCGCCTCCCGTGCCGATGACTTATTATCCTACCCAAACAAATCAGATTGTGGCTGCACCCATTAATCCTATTATGAGCATGCCAGGTTCGGTGGTGACGCCGAACCAAACCCTACCTACAGCTACAACCACTCGACCATTAGCAAATTATGGGTCGACATACCTGCCACAATTCCTACCTACAGCTAGTAATCATACTCCTCCTATGCCACTGCCACAAGCTTCATCGTCCACTATGGATGATGGTCTAGCTAATCTTAGAGAGGAGATGGCTAAGATGCTTCGAGAGAATTTTGGGGTTGAGTTACCTCGGAATCGGATTTACCAAAAGCCGTACCCCGAGTACTTTGATGCCATCCAGTGCCCTCCAGGATATAAAATTCCAGATTTTGTTAAGTTCAATGGAGAAGGCACAAAAACCACATGGGAGCATGTTAGTCAATACTTGGCACAATTAGGTGAAGCAGGTTCACTGAATGAGTTGAAAGTGCGTTTATTTCCTTTATCATTGACTGGTACCGCATTTTCATGGTTTTCTTCTTTACCACATGGTTCCATTCGAGTTTGGTCGCAGCTAGAGCAGAAATTTCATGATCACTTTTACAGCGGCGACAATGAGCTCAAGTTGTCACATCTAACATCGGTTAAACAGAAGCATGATGAATCGGTCTCCGATTACGTCAAGAGATTCAGAGAAACGAAAAACCGATGTTTTAGTTTGGTGATAACTGAGAGAGACTTGGCAGACCTAGTGCTAAGTGGTTTGAGAACTCCCATTAGAGAAAAGTTAGAAGGCTATGAGTTCTTAAATATTAACCAAGTCTTACAAAGGGCTTTGGCTCAGGAAAGCCGAAGCAAAGATCTCAAAGAAGTGCATAGATACAAAGCCGATCGTCCAAAGATGAATATGGTGGAATATGATAGTGATCACTCGGACGATGAGGGTGATGTTTTTGCTACTGAATTTGTTTGGCCATCTAAGGCCAAACCCTTTACTTGCAATGATCTGAAACCGATTCATAAGAATCGTGATGAAGATATGAAGTTTACTTTTAACATTGCTAAGTGTGATAGAATATTTGATACTTTGCTGCAGGCTAAGATTATTAGAATATCTCATACTTTACCGCCGTTTGAAGAGCTGAAACGGCGTGCTTATTGCAAATATCATAATTCTTTTTCTCATGCTACTAACGATTGCAATGTTTTTCGACGACAGATACAATCGGCCATTAATGATGGACGATTGAACTTTTCTGAGATGCAAGTTGATAAACAGCCCTATCCAATGAACACAATGGATTTAGAAGGGAAGAAGCTGCTCATTCGGCCGGAGGTAGCCGAATCTGCTAATAAAGCTAATGTCATTGTCGGTGAGCCCAGGAAAGACAAGGAGGGTGACAAGGTCTTAGGGAGACATGTTGTGCTTGATAAGCAACCCGATGGCAAGGAAGTGATCAAGATCACCATCAAGAATCCTACACTCGGGGGGCAAACACAGGTGCAGCAGGACACTCGAGTTAAATTTGTCAAGCCTAAGAGTCCAGAAGTTGGCAAATGGAAGAGGAATGAAGCTAAAGTACAACGCAAGCGGATCAAGCCAACTTTTGATATGTTGCTGTCCAAATATGCTAATCAGTCGGCTGGTTCCAGCTCTAACCGGCCACCACACTTGAAGCGACCAAGGTCACCATCGAATGATATGTTCAGTCAGTATGTGAAACCGAGTGGACCAAGGGCGCAGTTTTCAGAAGAGCGGAGGCAATCTGTGTGGAATCGACTTGATTACTCATATAATGGTCGACTAAACATCGGTGACTATCAGTCGGCTGGTCAAAATATGCAACCGAGTGGAAAATATCCTAGTGTAAGAATGCACCCTGGTGGAAGCTATCCAAGTGAGAAAATGTGGCCAAGTAGATTCCATCCGACTGAGTTCCATCCGAGTGGATACCATCCGAGTGACATCAATCCGAGTGGGTTCCATCCAAGTAAAAAGGTGCGCCCGAGTGGAAATTTCATGCATCTGGAAAGTCGGAAAGAATGGCGTGTTAAGTCACCGAGTGTTGCAGCAGTTGAGTCGGGAAAAGGCAAGGAGAAAATGGATGTCGACTCACTTATCTTGGGCACCGAAACATTTGCCATACAGCAGCCTATTGTGCATAGCAATCCGACTGAGCCGATACTTTCTATCGAGCCAAAGCACTCGGCTAATGACCATGAAGCAAGCACCAGCCGAGTAAAAACGAGAGATCCTAAATACACTCAGCCAAAGTGGTGTCCTCCAGGGCTAACAAAGACACAGAAGAGGAAACTACAGAGGTTAAGGAGTCAAGAGATGGCAGAACAGGAGGCCGAGAAGCAAAGAGATAAGTTGTTCAATGACACTCGGCCCATGGTTCCAGCAAAACAAGTGTGGAGGCCAAAACAAATACAAGATACATCAGCTTCTACATCTATCACAGAAGTGCCTACACCACCCAAGGAGGACGATGCGACAGCTATTACATCGTCTGCAAAACTTCTTACTTCTCCTTCACTCGACCAGATTTCAGAATCGGTCGATCCGCTTGAAGAAGAGGCTGATATGTTGGATTATGAGTCTACACCGGTTCATGAAGGTATGGATATCAATATGGTATATTACTTACCTGCTGAGTTTCGTGCTGTAGATGAGGAAGGGGAAGTGGCTCAGCTAGATTTTGGCCCTAAAAATGCAATATTCGAGAAGCCAAAAGAACCAGTAACGCATCTGAAACCGTTATATCTCAGAGGCCATATCAATGGGTCACCGCTCACTCGGATGCTTGTGGATGGGGGTGCTGTGGTAAATCTTATGCCCTATTCGGTCTTCAAGAAATTGGGTTTGCCTGATGAAGAATTGATCAAGACCAATATGGTGCTCAACGGGTTTGAAGGCAAAGAGAGAACTGAAGCCAAAGGTGTGATGTATGTGGAGCTTACAGTCGGAAGCAAAACTTTGGCTACTGCATTCTTTGTCGCTGAGGTGCAAGGTAACTACAACATTATACTAGGCCGTGATTGGGTTCATGCAAACCAGTGCGTGTCGTCCACTATGCACCAGTTTTTGATTCAGTGGGTTGATGATGAAGTGGAAGTCATTCATGCGGATAACTCGGTCTGTGTTGCTTTGGCCGATGCATCGGTGGATTGGCAACATCCCAATGCTACTTGCTTGACGGGACGTGACTTATCAGAGTTTGATTTTCTCAGCGCGACCAAGAATGGTTTTGTGCCCGTGTCTTTAAAGCCGACTGAATGCAATCGGCTCCAAGGTATGATATGTTTAAATGGATCCTAGTTCCGAGTGGTTACAAAAACGTCTTGCAAAATATCGGTCCAGCGAGAACGATATGTATGAGTCTATTGAGGAGTTGGATGACATGGATAAACTTGGACAAGGTTTTACATCGGCCGATCC
>NW_025239387.1:0-3908 GCF_018294505.1 Triticum aestivum
GGAGCTTAAAGAAGAAATAAAAACTAAACACCACACACTTGCGCGTGGGGTCCTCAGCGACTCGCACAACCGTCAAAGCACCAGAACGTTTCAATTCAAGGGAGCTTAGTATCTCTATAGATAGATAGATGTGTGATCGTCTCTCTTTGGCGTTGTTTGGATTTAATGGTTGCTTGGTTTACCCGTATGGAGCGATTCAATGCCAGATATAATAAAATAATTGGACAACAAAACTTGAAGTTAGAAATAAATGATTTTCAGATGCTATAGTTTGTTCATAAATAGATAAACTTTAATGCTTTATAAAAATAGATACATTCAAAAAAAACACTTTGTATTGGCAAGTGCACAACTCAGGCACAGTATGCTATTTATATCGGGCCTGCTATGGAGGCGACAGATGATTTTTGAACCACAATCCAGTGAAGCCGTCCATGCATGGCAACAAACGTGTTTGCAAACCGCTAGATGGGTCATCGTGCAATGGTCGTTCACCCTATATGTCATGTGCACAGTAGTTTCCTAGACCGACAGAGTGCAGCAAGGCAGTTTAAGAAGGAAGTGATTGGGATTTTGGACGAGATGAATCGATACATGTGGCAACTGTTGATTCACCTATATACCTAATGGAAAGGCCGGCTGATGAAAATACCATCAGTCGACATATCCTGCCTAGTACCAGTAGTACTGTATCATTCATATGTTGGCCATGATGATGGTTCTGAGGTCCGCGACCTTGGCGCCGACGACCCTGCCCTTCTCCACGCCTTGCTTGAGCAGCAGGAACGTTGGCAGCGCCTCCACTCGGTACCGCTCCACGATATCCTGTGAACGTGATATCAGTGAGGTACGAGTTATACATGCACAGTTTGGTTATCCGATCCGAAATTAGTTACTCTCTCTGTAAAGAAATACCCCCTCAAGAAATATAAGAATGTTAATATATTTCTTTACAGAGGGAGTAATATCCACGCATGCCTACGTTGTCATACTTTGAACTTGTCGACGTCCACCTGGCAGAATATGGCGGCCCACCTCTTCGCCACGGCCATGGCCCTGAAGGGTCTCATCATCACCCTGCACGGCTCGTTCCAGCTCGCCCAGAACATGAGCACCACCTTGATTTCAAACAGAAAAATCATAGCTTCAGAAATTCATTAAATCCAACGAGAAACACAGCAGTTAACTAAAATGATTGCGTAGGTACCGGATAGGTTTGCGCCAGGGCGGACTCTAGCTCTTGAGAGCTTGTGATGATGTAATAGCTCCAGTAATAGCCTCTGCGGGGCGGCTTAAACACTAGACAAGACAACAGTTAAAATTACAGCGGGACAAATATATATTCCGTCGGCGAGCTAGCCATCATCGCCAAACATAGGAAAGTAGTCATGCGTACGTACCATCGACATTGGTGGTCAATGACATGATGCCGCCTTTGCTCCCACCGTCCCACGGTGTGGTCGATGCCAATATATAGATGGTTGTAGCTTAGGCCTCAAGCTGGTAGGGTATGTGCATGAGAGCGACATTTCAGTGTTTGGATGGGACGGAATAGATGCTGGCCGGCCAGTAACGGCGATTAAAGTAAAGTTTTTTTTGTGGGAACCGATTAAAGTAAAGTTGAGGTGGATGTTCACACATGCAATCACGGTGCGCGTATCTCTCCTTCCTTGGTATTCTCACTACTACAGCCTAAAGCAGCTCCTCGCTATTATTTAGTCTCTTTAGTAGCTATACTGCCTCTATAAGAAATATAAGAGTGTTTAGATCACTAACATAGTGATCTAAATGCTCTTATATTTCTTTATGGAGGGAGTAGTTAGTAGGAAGAACTGAGGTGTTTGGTTTCCCTTAATGGAAATCGGAAGGGGTGAAGCCCTTCTTTGTTTCAAAAAAGAAATATCTTACAAACCAAAGTAAATATATAAATAAGGCGCTATACTTCAATAAACGTAAGAATCCTATTATCAAACCTAGTTATAGCTAGATGCTCATTTGCAACACGTTGATTTTTCATTTGATCCTTCATAAGCATGGATACAAATTTGAACTTGGCTAGATCAGTAACCAAAGTCGGCGAATATTTGGCAAGGGGTCGACATCGTAAAAGAGAACCAAATAAACTTAGCGCCATGAAAAGAGGATCAAAGAGTCACCTAAAGATTATTCCAGACCCTGTCCTTTAAAAAAAGGGAAGGGATTCCACCACCACTTGCTGTTCCATTTACGCCGTGAAGATTCTTGCCAACTCTTACAGCCATGCATTTCGTTATTCCTTTTCGTAGTGTCTCATTTACTCTCGAAGCAGCCTTTCGCTCCACATTGTAATTTAACTCAAACGGACGAACCGATACAATGCTGAGGAAATTCTCATACAAAAAGATTGAAAGCGAAATGAAATTCTTAAGACTAGCAACGCCAACAACTCAAAGCTAAGCAATAATACAGGAGATGCTACACAATAATACAGGAGATGCTACACAATAGTACAAGAGATGCTACACCTAACAAGAAGCTACACGAAGACTACTGGCTCAGAAAGGAATCACACAGTCTTAGGAAAACATCAGTCACCGAACACACCAACCAATTGCCAGAGAGGGTCGTCTGCCCTTGTGCTTCGGGCCACAGAGCGCCGTTGCTGCCAGGAGATCATGACGACTGAGAACAATGTTGACAAGATGTAATAGATAAGAGACAATCGATACGACCTCACACCAGAGTCGAGAAAGCTACATGCCAGGATCAAAGCATGATCGAAATCGCTAGCGAGCTAACAACCAGAAGGTACCCAAGCTCCATGACTCCGCCCCCAAGTGGGTAACCACCGAGCCCAAAAAGTGAGACTAGAGTTTTCAATTGGAACCCTAGTTAGCACAAGGAGGGGACCCACAAACATGCAAGAGGGAAGCGACATCCGCATGCAGCGCCGTTGACGGTGCCATAGCGTCAAGTTTTCACTTGGATCCGCACTCGTGTCACCCATGGTACCAAGGTTGCCGACCCAACCAGAGAAGAGGGTTGCTGCTGCCGCCGCCGAAGCAACAATAACAGACCAAGATCACCGACCACCCTTTCCCTCACTACCTTTGATTTGTACTCGGCTTAATAATTAATAAATAGTTGTGTATATCATAATTTTTTTTGAAGAATTAGTGACAGTGGGAGAGGCTCCCACTGACTTTGTATTACTCACAACATAACAGTTACGAGTGTGTTACAAAGGGTTTTAGGCCCCCCGGCCGTAAGGGTTGCAGAAACAAAAACTAGCGGTCCAAACTTACAATGAAGTCAGAGAGAAAAGGATGAACTTTCTCAGGACAGTTATGGATCACCAAACCCAACAGATGTTTGAATCTAGCTAACCACGCCACGAACGAGCGCGGGATCCCCCTGAAATGTTGGTTGTTTCTTTCCATCCACAGGCTCCAAGCAGCAAGCAGGAAGATATCCTTGAAAAGCGGCCGGCGCCAGCTCTCTCTCCCACCATGCAAGATGGCTAGCCCGTTGGTTCCTCCTGGCCAGGTCAGACCAACCTTACTCCAGCATTGTTTGGCAAAAGGGCACACGAAGAAGATATGTTCCACGGTTTCCTCTGGCGGGTTTTGGCAGAGCATGCAAGTGTAGTTGCCCCCGGCTATAGCAAAGTGCCGCCGCTTCAGCATGTTCCTGGTGTTCAAACGATCGACCATAAGCAGCCACCCAAACATCTTAAACTTGATCGGGCATTTGGATTTCCATAGCCATCCAAAGGCCTCATCAGCTTTCACCTGCCTGAAACAGTGGTTGTAGTACTTCTTTGACGAATAACGTCCTAGGTCACAGACCCAAACGTCGGGCGAGCCGTTTTCCAGACTGACATGCGAGGACCCTTGCTGTATCTCTCTGATCTCCTCCCTAGCCTGGAC
>NW_025239388.1:0-3908 GCF_018294505.1 Triticum aestivum
TCGCCCCTATGGCCTTCCGCTACCTGCGCATGCTGCCGGGTTGGATGCGGCATTCCCCCCGAGCTCAACGGTGTGCGGGGCATCACCGGAGGTGACCGGAGTCGCTGTAGCAAGCACCGGTGCTGCTCGGTCGTGCATCCCCCGCTGCTCCTCTGCCTCAGGCGCGAGGTAGAGGACGACCGCCTCGCCAGCTGGCAGGGGCCCCGCTTGTCAGCGACAAGCCGCCTGGGCCCACGCTGTTTAAGACGAGACGCACCCGCGGTGTCTGCCTGCCCGCAACGAAAACGCTCGATGTGGAATATGCCTTCGGCGTCGCCCCTGCGCTTGCGTGGCCGAGCCGCTGGGCCAGTCCAGTGCGTGACAACACTATATTGTGCTCAGTGCACCCTTTAGGTATAACCTAAATCTTTTTCTTTTTCCCTTTCGATGAGCTTTTAAAGTCCATAAATAATTCATTTGAACTTCAAATTTGAAGATTCAAATTCCTAGTGACTCTATAAATCATGACCTATATCACGGTGAAGTTTGCACATTTTTTCAGAAATATTTACTTCACAATTATTTATCAAAACCTATTTTTCCATTTTTGTGATGAATTTTAAAAAATCACAGAAAGCTCAAATTTAATCCAAATGTCATGATTAAAATTCCTAGATACTTATAAGTGTTGGGGAACATAGTAATTTTAAAAAAAATCCTACGCACACGCAAGATCATGGTGATGCATAGCAACGAGAGGGGAGAGTGTTGTCCATGTACCCTCGTAGATCGAAAGCGGAAGCGTTATAACAACGCGGTTGATGTTGTCGTACGTCTTCACGGCCCGACCGATCAAGCACCGAAACTATGGCACCTCCGAGTTCTAGCACACGTTCAACTCGATGACGATCCCCGGACTCCGATCCAGCAGAATGTCGGGGAAGAGTTCCGTTAGCACGATGGTGTGGTGACGATCTTGATGTTCTATCGTCACAGGGCTTCGCCTAAGCACCGCTACAATATTATCGAGGACTATGGTGGAGGGGGGCAACTCACACGGCTAAGAGATCAAGAGATCAATTGTTGTGTCCTGGAGGTGCCCCCTGCCCCCGTATATAAAGGAGCAAGGGGGGAGGGGGCAGCCGGCCTAGGAGGGGGCGCGCCATGGGGAGTCCTACTCCCACCGGGAGTAGGACTCCCACCTTCCTTGTTGGACTAGGAGAGGGGAAGGAAAGGGAGAGGAGGAGAAGGAAAGAGGGGGGCCGACCCCCCTTGCCCTAAACCAATTCGGTTTGGGCCTTGGGAGGGGGCGCGCCCCACATCCACTTGCTGCCCTCTATTTCCACTAAGGCCCATGTAGGCCCATTAAGCTCTCGGGGGGTTCCGGTAACCTCCCGGTACTCCGGTAAAATCCCGATTTCACACGGAACACTTAAGACATCCAAATATAGGCTTCCAATATATAAATATTCATGTCTCGACCATTTCGAGACTCCTCGTCATGTCCGTAATCTCATCCGGGACTCCGAACAAACTTCGGTACATCAAAACTCATAAACTCATAATATAACTGTCATCGGAACCTTAAGCGTGCGGACCCTACGGGTTCGAGAACTATGTAGACATGACCTAGAACTGTTTCCGATCAATAACCAATAGCGGAACCTGGATGCTCATATTGGCTCCTACATATTCTACGAAGATCTTTATCAGTCAAACCGCATAACAACATACGTTGTTCCCTTTGTCATCGGTATGTTACTTTCCCGAGAATCGATCGTTGGTATCTCAATACCTAGTTCAATCTCATTACCGGCAAGTCTCTTTACTCGTTACGTAATGCATCATTCCGTAACTAACTTATTAGCTACATTGCTTGCAAGGCTTATATTGATGTGCATTACCGAGAGGGCCCAGAGATACCTCTCCGACAATCGGAGTGACAAAACCTAATCTCGAAATATGCCAACTCAACATGTACCTTTGGAGACACCTGTAGAGCTCCTTTATAATCTACGTTGTGACGTTTGGTAGCACACAAAGTGTTCCTCCGGTAAACGGGAGTTGCATAATCTCATAGTTATAGGAACTTGTATAAGTCATGAAGAAAGCAATAGCAACATACTAAACGAACAAGTGCTAAGCTAACGGAATGGGTCAAGTCAATCACGTCATTCTCCTAATGATGTGATCCCATTAATCAAATGACAACACATGTCTATGGTTAGGAAACATAACCATCTTTGATTAATGAGCTAGTCAAGTAGAGGCATACTAGTGACATTAAGTTTGTCTATGTATTCACACATGTATCATGTTTCCGGTTAATACAATTATAGGATGAATAATAAACATTTATTATGATATGAGGAAATAAATAATAACTTTATTATTGCCTCTAGGGCATATTTCCTTCAATAAGTTCATAAATTATTTTATGAAAATTTCTCCCAATACTTTCTATGCCACATCAAATATTGGTACATTTCTCCATGAATAGTCAACTTTGCAAATTCATAGGAAAATCGTTTTAGCTCCAAATCCAGTGAAACCAATTCCTAAATACTCCTGAAAACATGTCTTGTTAAATGGATGCCCTTACTCATTTTTCAAAAATGTATTTCTATATACCTCTTGCAAATCCATCAATCCTTGGATTCCATCATAGTGAAATATTCACAAATCGTCATTGATGCAAATCCCATGAAACCACTTTGGTCATTTTTTAAATGACCAAAGGTGTGAGAGCATGGCTTAATAGAAATGATAGACTACTCATATCAACAAGGAATTCCTTCTTTTCCAGGAGCCCATTCAAAAAAAAAACTCCAAAGTTAAGCGTGCTTGGCTTGGGGTAATTCTAGGATGGGTGACCGACTGGAAAGTTGCTCCCGGATGCGCACAAGTGAGGAAAAAGTGCATAGAAAAGACTAGTGTTGGTCTGTGGGGCCAGTTTGGATCCCGCTAGGCGTAACGGGTTGTTACAATTGGTATCAGAGGCGTCCCTCGCGATTACACGGACATGTGCGGGTCGGGTGTCTGAGCATGTGGCGCATGGCGCGTGTGGCCCGTTGTGGCACACGGCATGGCCCATGCGCTGGACTGACGCGCATACGTGTGCCAAGAGGGAACGTTCTTGATGGGCCGACGATGAGGTCAGTTCCTTTGAGTGGGGGTGCATGTGAGAGCCTGGCTTAGTAGAATGATAGACTACTCATATCGACAAGGAATTCCTTCTTTTCCAGGAGCCCATTCGAAAAGAACTCCAAAGTTAAGTGTGCTTGGCTTGGGCTAATTTTATGATGGGTGACCGATTGGGAAGTTGCTCCCAGGTGCGCACGAGTGAGGACAAAGTGCGCAGAAAAGACTTGTGTTGGTCTATGGGGCCTGTCTTGATCCTGCTAGGTGTAACAGGTTGTTACAAAAGGTATCCTAGAAAAGTTAAATTGCTATTTTAGAGCACTTTTATTTTTGCCTTGTTGTGTTGCTTATTGTGATTGCTTTCGGTGATAGTTGACGAAGTAGACAGAATACTCGGAGAGGGAGCAGAAGAGTTGAAGACTTTGCTAAGCCACGCAAGCAGCCCTTTGACCATGTTTATCGGTAACTTTTCTTATGCATGATGACGATGTCGATGATGATCTTGTTATGATCGTTGCATTGATGCATACCCGTTGATACCTGCATGTTCGTAGCTCTACCTAGTGCTTAGACATATGATGATAAATACTTGATATTGGCTCATGATGTTGCATCTATGCCATGATCATCTCTTGGTTACAATATTTCGAAAAAAACCCATCGGGTGCCCCTAATGCCCTTTGGGAGATGTTGAAATGAGATCACCACTTGATAAAGAGTGGTGCTTTGATGTCTGCTAGACTACGTTGGTATTTCCCAAAGAGGAAGGGATGATGCAGCATAGCGAC
>NW_025239389.1:0-3907 GCF_018294505.1 Triticum aestivum
TGCCTCAAATGATTGACATTTGAGGCAGTTTTCAATACTGCCTCAAAATGTCAAAACTGTCTAGGCAGTATTGAAAACTGCCTCAAATGGATACAGGTGAGGCACCTAAAATTGCCTCAGTTGATTAACAATTTGAGGCAGTTTTCCATACTGCCTCAAATGATCATGTCGGATTTGAGGCAGTTTTGGTTATTGCCTCAAGATATCACCAATTGAGGCAGTGGTATAAATAGTGTGTTTAAAAAAACAATTAGAGGCAGTTTTTAGAAGTGCCGCAAAGAAAGTGCCTCCATTTCAAGGAAGTGACATAGTGACTCTAGCGAGGAACCCAAGGATGTGCTTGTGGACGTCGACGAGATGACCTAGCCAGAGCCGGCGCTGCGTGCTTCGATGAAGGGGCGGTCGCAGCTGCGGGGCAGGCGAGGAGGGTGCGACTGGCGGCGGCTACTGAAGATCCGGTCGGACATGGATGTCCGGGATATGCCTTGACTGCCCAATGCGCGCCGCAGCTGTCGCCACTAAACGAGGGCCCGAATGGCAAAGCAGGAGCAGAGAACACACAGAGTAACGAGTGCCAAAGCGGGAACAGCTGGCGACGACCCGCGACGCAGTGGGGGCCTTCAGGTCGAGCCATCGTGAGTGGAGTCGTGGACGCGTTGGCACGCAAATTGGGTCCTGTTATAGTCGGGGTTGGCCCCGCTCCTGGCGTCGCTGATGGAGCTTTGGCCGAACGATTCAATGTTGATCCCTCAGATCAAAGAATATTTGATGAATCTGAGCTTACGTTCAGTCTTCAGCCATAGTCATTATTGTAGCTATGATCAAGTAAAAACAACACATCTTCAGATACCTTCCCAGCTGCAAAGCTGTACGCATATGTTATGTCCTTCGGAAGACCTGCAGCCTGTTAATCTTTGTTCCCAAGGGACACCAACTGTCAAACAAGAATGGAGCCGTATGAACAGATCCCAATAATGCATTTGGTGGAGTTCAGCTTAGACAGCGGACATCAACTTGAAAAAGACTTCTATAACAGTTTGTCATAGGTGGATGCATACGAACAAGCAAATCTCAGACATGAATATTTTGTTAAACGCAAACAACATTGCAAAAATGCAACTAATTAAATCTACAAAATATGGTTAAGCCACTTATTTTTCATGAACTTGAAAACCAAAATAATGGAAAATAATTTTCTAAAAGCATAATGAAACACAACAGTTTACATTAATAGACAGAGTAATAAAGAGTACAACCACAATTCAATATGGGCGGAGCGGAATAAAATGAAAACTAAACTCACACTAACCTAAAAATCAGTCAACAAACATACACCCGTTGCAACGCACGGGCATTTTTGCTAGTTAAAGAAAAAGGAAACCGGATGTTGTTATTAGCAAACACCGCCGTCACGCCTTGCCCGATCCCTATCGCTGCCAAGAACCGCCCAGTGCAACAAGGCACAATCCACGTCCACTCCTAGGCAGACGCATCTATGCAGTACTCTACATGCAGCTAGACGCCTTTCCTCTGACCAACACCCGACGAGGTGGACGTAGCGGACTGCACGGCTTGTAGTGTGCCCGTGTGCCGCCGCCGTCGCTAGATCCCTCCAGCGGATTACTCTTTCTGGACGCGGCCCCCATTGTCGTTGCTGATCGATCCCTCCAGTGGAAGCCTCTGGTGCCACTGCCGCATGTGCATCTTGGCGGCACACAACTTTTCACCGTCGGGCCTGCAGTCTCAAGGCCACGCCTCCTCTCCCGCTCAGGTCGGAGGCGGCACCCCCTGCTGCTCCACCTGCCCCGGTCGTCCCTGAGCTGCCCAGCCCCGCCTTTCCAGTCTCCGCTTTCTTCGCCGCAGCCGACAGCATCCCCCCTCCTTGCACCATGCTGTCAACGACAACGACATCCTCGGGATCGACAAGACCATCGCCGACACGCTCGCCACCCCGCTCGAGTTCCCCTCCGGCCACACTTCTGCTGCTTGCGCGCCTCTGCGTCGAATGTCTCCACTGCTGTCCATGTGGGCGCGGTCACACAGCAGGTCCTGCAGCTTCAGCTGAGCGGCAGCGACAGCCTTGAGGGGCAAAGCAGCAACTTGTTCCGCGACACTGCTGCTCTGATCATCCCAGCTGCTCCCACCAGGCGCACCACGCCCCCCCCCCAAGTCAAGGGAAACCTCAACTCCCTCCAGGCACAGCGCACGCCAGGCCAGCGGCAGCTCCTCCGATCCCGTGGCGCAGCGCACGTCCCTGCTGCTCGTCAAATAGCTGGGCCTGTTGGGTCCGAAGGAGACGATGACGGCCAAGGCTGCTGAAGCTCTCATCAAGCGTTTTGACGAGCCCATCTCCGACGATGACATCGCCATCATCGCCAAGCTCATCCGCCTCGACCCGAAGGCGCTCCGCATTACGGCCGGCATGGCTGGCCCTAATGCAGCTGAAGATGCAGTCTAGCTATGTTAGGTCGTCCGATTATCTTCTTTAGTATTAGTCTTCGGCAGCGATTGGCCTTAAGCCAATTCAAGTTAGGATCCATGTTGAATCTTCGTAGTTCATGTCATAGGGCTGGTTGGTTACCTTCGCGCCAGAGAATCCAGGGGCCTGTTGGTGGTCTCGGGCGCGCCCCTGCTATGTTGGATGTGTACCTGTTTTTGCTGCAATTCACTAGTAATCTGAAGTTGCCGGAGAGATCATCTGTGTCCAATGTCTAGCATGCCATTTTCTATCATGAGTTGGAACGTCAGGGGATTGAACTCCCCAGCCAGGAGATTTGCAGTGCGTGAGCTAGCTGCTTCCCTCAGGGCCACCATCCTTTGCCTGCAAGAAACAAAGCTGGACTCCTGGACTGCTAGCACCGTCCACGACCTAGGGGCCACTGTATGGAAGGCTGCGTGGTGCTGCCGGCGACGAGCACCAGGGGAAGGGCAGCCATCCTATGGAACAAGCGTGTAGTTGACTTGATCACCCACGCCATTGGTTGCTTCTCCATCACAGCCAAGGTGACGGTCCTGCACATCAACGCGTCCTTCTGGCTGACGACAGTCTACGGCCCGGCCGATGACGCCCGCAAAGATGCATTCCTGGCCGAGCTATCCCAGGTTGCCCCATCCTCGGGAGAGCCTTGGATCATCACAGGCGACTTCAACATCATATATGAAGCCCGAGACAAGAACAATCTGAATCTGAATAGGAGAATCATGGGAAACTTCAGAAGGGCCATCGACGCTGCAAACCTGAAGGAAATCAAGTGCAATAACAGACGCTTTACCTGGTCAAATGAGCGGGAGGATCCAGTTCTCGTCAGCATCGACAATTTTTTCTGCAACTTGGAGTGGGATAACCTTTTCCCAAACTTCATGCTCATGGTTGCCTCGACCGCCTGCTCGGATCACTGTCCTCTTTTGCTGGCGAATACTACTGCTCCGGCGCGGAAACCCCCGTTCAAATTTGAAACCTTTTGGCCCCGGTTCCCCCATTTCCAGGAAACAGTGCAGCGGGCCTGGCTTCGGCCATCGCCGCTCCTATGTCCGATCGCCAGGATCAAACAGAAAATGGAATGGACTGCATCTGACCTCAGGATCTGGGCCAGTTCGCTCTTCAGCGACGCCAAGCTTCAGTTCCATCTCGTGGCTGAAATCGTCCTACGGCTGGACATCGCCTAGGAGAAACGGCACCTCTCTGCGCCTGAGTTCCACCTCCGGAAGCAGCTCAAGCTCAGGTTGATCGGCCTTGCTGCGATCGAGTGGGCGCGCAAGCGGCAGGCATCGCGGATCACATGGCTCAGAGCGGAGGATGCCAAGACTGCTTTCTTTCAGGCCAAAATCAACTCACGCAGAAGGAAAAAATTCATCCACTCTCTGCACTCGGATTCTGGGATGGCCTCCTCACACGACGATAAAGCTG
>NW_025239390.1:0-3906 GCF_018294505.1 Triticum aestivum
TCCGCTTGTTCTGCCCGACTGACGGTTCGACGGATGGTTGGGTCAGCTGAAGCACAAAAGTACCTGGTTCCACAGGTAGCTTGAGGGCAGCGCGCTTCGACAAGTAGTCGGCGACGTCGTTCTCCGCTTGAGGGACATGTTCAACTTGTATACCGTCAAAGTGCTCCTCCATCTTCCTTACTTCTTCCATGTAGGCTTCCATTAATGGGCTTTGATAATCTTTGTTGACCTTCCTGACAACGAGTTGCGAGTCGCCCCTGACGATGAGCTTTTTGACTATGAGGTCCGCCGTGATCCTGAGACCGGCAAGCAAACCCTCGTACTCGGCGGTGTTGTTGGTTGATATCTCCCGGGGAAAGTGCATTTGGATGACGTACTTGAGGTTCTCCCCGGTGGGTGCGACAAGCAGTACACCAACACCGGCGCCTTGCAGGAAAAAGCCCTATCAAAGTACATGATCCAGTTGCCACTTGTTTCCTCGCCGGGGAGAGTGGTCTCTTGTACCTCTTCGTCGGGCGTCGAGGTCCACTCTGCAACAAACTCCGCCAAGACTCTGCTCTGGATCGTCGAGGTACTTTCAAACTTTAGACCGAAACTTGACAGCTCCAGGGCCCATTCCACTATCCTCCCTGTTGTGTCTGGACTATGCAGTATCCGTTGCAATGGGAGGAGGGTGACCATGGTGATTTCGTGCGCTTGGAAGTAATGGCGCAGCTTCCTCGAGGCCATAAGGAGGCCGAAGAGGAACTTTTGCACACCTGAGTAGCTCGACCTAGCTCCCTGTAAAAGGGAGCTGACGAAGTAAATTGGGTGCTGCACCATCTTCTTCCTTTGCGCAACTCCATCTGGCTGTGCGGGCCCTGCCACATCGGCGTCAGCCTTGCCGGGATTGAGACCTACCGGGGACTCAGCCTTGCCGGGGACGAGCCCTGCCGGTGACTCAGCCTTGCCGGGGCGGGTTCTGACCCACCAGCTATTGACTCTGCCGCTGCTGCTTCCTCTTCACCGGCCTCTCTCTATGCCACCAATGCGGCACTAACCACCTGATTGGTTGCTGCTAGGTATAGTAGCACCGACTCTTGTGGTTTAGGCGCAACCAGCACCGGGGCAGAGGAGAGGTACTTCTTCAAATCTTGCAACGCCGCCTCGGCCTCTAGGGTCCACTCCACTGGGCCCGTCTTCTTTAAGATCTTAAAGAAAGGAAGGGCACGCTCTGCGGATCTGGAGATGAACCGGCTCATGGCGGCAATGCAGCCAGTGAGCCGACGCACATCCTTAATCCATCTGGGTGCCTCAATCTGCTCGATGGCCTTAATCTTGTCCGAGTTTGCCTCAATCCTACGCTGTGACACAAAGAACCCGAGAAGCTTGCCGGATGGGACACCGATAACACACTTCTCAGGGTTCAATTTGAGTATGATCTTCTGCAGGTTTCCAAAGGTTTCCTCCAGATCTTGTACGAGCGTTGCTTTGTCCTTGGTTTTGACCACTATGTCATTCATATAAGCTTCCATATTCCTATGTAGTTGGGGTTCAAAACCAATCTGGACTGCTCTTGCAAAGGTTGAGCTAGCACTCTTCAACCCGAAAGGCATCCGTAAAAAGCAATACATACCACATGGGGTGATGAATGCTGTCTTTTCTTCATCTTCTTTTGTCATGAAAATCTGGTGGTATCCTGAGTAGGCGTCGAGGAATGATAACAGGTCACACCCTGCCATGGAGTCAACAATCTGGTCAATGCGCAGCAACGGGAAGGGATCCTTTGGACAAGCCTTATTGATGTTTGTGTAATGAATACACAGTCTCCACTTCCCGTTTGCCTTGTGCACTACTACCGGATTGGCCAACCATGTCGGATGGAGCACTCCTATTACCAAGCATGCCGCCTCTAGCTTCTTTATTTCTTCTGTGATGAACTCTTGCCTCTCCAGAGCTTGCTTCCTGACCTTCTGCTTGACGGGCCGCGCATGAGGACAAACAACAAGGTGGTGCTCAATCACTTCCCTGGGAACGCCGGGGATGTCGGAGGCTTGCCACGCAAGCACATCGACACTCGCCCGCAGGAAAGTGACGAGCTCACTTTCCTATTTGCTGTCGAGGGTGGAGCTTATGGTGAAAGCCCCACCCGTGATGTCCTCCTCGACGGGCACCTTCTTGGTCTCTGGCGGTGCAGCTCTGGACTTCTTACTCTTGCCAACGGAGTTCTCTGGCCCGTCCTCAACGGCAGCGCAACACCCCGAAGAGGTGCGCTTGCCGGAGTGGGTGCGAGGGGTCTCACCGGTCTTCTTCCCTCCCAGGATTCTGTCGGCAGGAGCAGGTGCCTTAGTGGCAGCTGCTGCAACTGCTTCCCGGTAGAGTTGATCAGCGCAAATCAACGCATCTTTCTTGTTGGAGGGGACAGTGATGATGTTCATCAGCTCGGGCATCTTCAGCATGTTGTAGGCGTAATGTGAAGCTGCCATGAACTTGGCTAGTGCAGGGCAGCCGAGGATCCCGTTGTAAGGAAAGGGGATCTCGGCTACATCGAAAACAATCCTCTCCGTCCTATGATTCAGCTTGCTTCCGAAGGTCACAGGCAGCGTGACCTTTCCCTTCGGCTGGCTCCTCCCCGGGTTAACCCCTTCGAACGTGCCCGTCTCCTCGAGGTCTTCATCAGGGATCTGCAGCTTCTTGACCACAACAGGCGAGATCAAGTTCACGCCGGCCCCGCCGTCAACCAACATCTTTGTCACCTTGAGGTTGCAGATCGTTGGGGAAACCAACAATGACAAGCACCCGACCGCAGTGGTGCGGTCAGGGTGGTCCTCGGCATCGAAGATGATGGGCGTGCTGGACCATTTCAGTGGCTTCTGTGCATCGAATGATGGCTCCACCGCCATGATCTCTCGTGCCCACTGCTTGAGCTGGCGGTGAGATGTATGCAGCGAGGCTCCACCATCGACGCACATGGCCTCTGTGGCTTTCTGGAACTTGTGATCACCGGACTCGTCGTCCCCTTCATGATCATTATCTTCTTGCTTCTTGTCGCGGCCCCGGGCGGGCCTCTCCTACTGACTATCCTTGCTGCGGAAACCTCCTTGGCCGCCACGTTTCTTGCCGGACCCTTCGGCACCATCTTGGCCCTTCTCCTTGTCCTGCCGCTCATACTCGGCCTTCTACTTCTCACCGAGCAGCTCTACTTGCCAGCAGTGTTGGAGGTCATGGCCCTTGGTGCGGTGGACCTTGCAATACTGCTTGTCGGAGCCTCCTGGCTTGTCGGCGGCCGCCAAGGCCCGGCAAGCGACACACCCGGCAACCTCCTTGCCGGGGTCGCTTTCCTTGGTCTTCTTGGTGGTGCCGGTGTCGTCGGATCCCTCGACGGCAAGCACAGCCTTGCCTTTGCGTTTCCTGTTACGGCGCTGGCCCTTCTTCGCTGGGGTGGCGGTATCGCCAGTGGAGTCGGTTTCCGCGCCGGCATCTTCGCCGGGGTACTTCCTTCCCTCTTCAGCGCGAGCGCGTCGATCGACCAGGACATATAGTTCGGCCACATCCTTGACCTTGTTCATCGCCAGCTCTTCGCGCATCTTGCGGTTGTACACATTCTGGTGGAACGCACTGATCACGGCGGTGGGATAAACATCGGGGATGTTGTACTGCACCCGGCTGAATCTTTGGATGTACTTGCGCAAGTTTTCTCCTTCCTTCTGGGGGATGATGTGCAAATCACTCACCTGGCCATGAGCTTGGTGACCTCCGGTAAAGGCGCCAACAAACTCATGGCACAGATCCGCCCAAGAAGAGATGGAATCCATCGGAAAGTGCATCAACCATGACATAACATTAGGCTTGAGTGCCAACGGGAAGTAGTTGGCAAGAAACTTGTCATCGCGAGCCCCAGCAGCTTGCATCGCGATGGTGTAGATG
>NW_025239391.1:0-3906 GCF_018294505.1 Triticum aestivum
ACACACACACACACACAATTTCGATGGCTCTCTTCATCGATCTCGCACCCACCCACTTGATCCTCTCTTCGACTCTATCGATAGCTATGACCCCTCCCTCTCTTCTCGTGGATTGCCCGACCCTCTATGTATGATATGGATAGGCCTCCATTTGACACACATTGCATGCAAAATTTTGTTTGAGATGTCATCGACACATATTCCCACAAATAATTCACGAAATCAACCCCCCGCCCCAAAACAAAAAACACTCACGAACGCGGTTTGTATCTCTCACACACACCCACGTAGGTGGGGGACGTGCACGAAGAGAAGAGGTGCATGCACGCACACGTACTCCCGTCTCTTTCCCAACCACACCCGCGCGGGTACACGGTGGAGCTCATTTCTGTACGAAAAAGGCAGCCCACGTGGTAATTTGGCACGTGTACTGGTTGTCCACTTGGTGGAGGGAGGATCATCTACCACGGGTGAACAAACAAATTGCGACTTGACGTGTTATGTTCAAAAAAAGAGGCAAACCATGTGGGGCCTACCTTAGAGGCAAGGCTCTATACACTGGAGTACTTTTGATGTGTCCCGTCAACTCGCAGAACGAGGAGAAGCTTGCTTAGTACGCCGTCTCCCCCGCCCACGGGCGCGGTGGCTCGCAGGATGAGGTGAAGCTTGCTCCGCCTTACGCCCGCTCCCTCGCCCATGTGCGCGGTGGCTCGCAGGACGAGGAGAAAAATTTACTACTCCCTCCGTTTACTCCTCGTCCGTACTACTACCTTGGTTATAGAGATTATATCATATTGTTTGGAATATATATGTCCTTTAGTAGATTTCAATATGAACTACTAGTACATACTCCAAACACTGATGTATATAGACGTATTTTAGAGTGTAGATTCACTCATTTTGCTCCGTATGTAGCACTCTCCCTCGCCCCTCGACCCTCGCCCACGTGGTGGACGTGCAGCAATTCATTCGGTCTCATATAGCCAGAATGATATATACTGCACTACCATTATTGCTCGACTTCCCGAAGAGGCGAAGAGCCAATCGCAAGGTTAATATTTTGGAGATGCCAAGCGCAAGGTTATAGGAGAACGAGTAGTAGGTGTCGCGTCATTTATAAATAAAGTTTTTTTCTTCAGTGGCACGTACGCAATATGATAGGTTCATATGGAGAGAAAAGGAAACCGCTCCACTATATACATAGTCAGGATGGGCCACCCTACACGATTGCTTGCTGGGGTTGCTCTCTTCACACTCTCTCGCACAAAACGATTGTGGCCACATCTCTAACATCCCGGCGGATCACGTCCGCTTGGGGAAGGGGTGGATGCTTAGTGTAGATGCGGTGGCCGTCGCCGACGGCGAAAACCCACTGTTGGCACGTCCCGATCAGGGGTCCCCGCTGTTCTCTCTCACAAAGCCGGTGAGGTTGCCTTCGTCCCTTGCTCACTGCCGCGACGTGGGCAGTTGTCGCCTCCCGCCGCCCTCCTCAAGGTTGAGCTACGTCCCTCAGGTACAACTCCCTTTACAGCCGGCTTGCACCACTGCTCCAGCTGCCCACATCACTCCCTGTGGATATTTCTCTACTTCTTTGCCCCGCACATACCTCTACTGGCTTCTACGTACTGTATTTGTGATGAGTTTATGTCTCATCAACTAGTCCCAGTAATCTTATTCTAATCACGCTTCTTCAATTTCTTTGCCACAGGGATGCTCATCTCGATTTTGGTGAAACTGCACAAAATGATCCGATGGTCAAAAGGTTGCAAACTTCATTTATTAGGAAGCTCGAACGTTGCCAGCAAATTGAAGCCTGGTCAGGGTTCACGATTCAAGGGCTAGGGACTGCATGGATTGTTTTTTTCTTTAGCTGCCTCTGTTCCAAAATAAGTGTCAACTTTAGTAGTAGTACAACTTTGTACTAAAGTTTGCACAAAGTTGAGACACTTATTTTGGAACGGAGGGAGTACATATTTGCTATGATCTGTCAATCATTGAGATGCAATAGCATGCATGTTAGTCTCCTTTGTATTTGATGAAATGTTGCAACGGGCAACCTTGGACGCAAGATACATGTAACAGAAGCTGGAAGCTTCATAGCATTGTACAAATTTATCTCGCTGATAAATTACAGTACGTACTATACTAGTACTTCCTCCGTTCCTAAATATAAGTCTTTGTAGAGATTTCACCATGAACCACATGCGGATGTATATAGATGCATTTTAAGTGTAGATTCATTCATTTTGTTCCGTATGTAGTGGAATCTCTACAAAGACTTATCTACTAGTAATAGCTAGCCCCCACTACTAGGAATTCTCTTTCCTCTCCTTGAGCCACATCATCAAAATTGATGTAGCCGTTAGATGAAGTAAATCAGTCCATAATAGTTGCCTGATCTAGACGTTGAGAGGCTCCGCACTAAGCCACATGCAAGCATGCAGAAATACCGTGGCACATGCATGTGAGTGGGTTTTAAATCACATCAACAAGTCTGCATGCAAGCATGCACCGGTAGCATGCATGTAAGTGAGCTTTTAAGTCCCATTAACATGTCAAAAAGAAAAATATAATCCCATTATGCAGTACGAGTTGGCTGATCTTTTTTCCTTACGTGGGATGATCTAAATGATGATGGGAGTTTATTTAGTTTGGCTACCACATTTGTCATGCGGTTATAGAGTTTTTTTAGTCCTATGAAATCGATAATTTTGCGCAGAGAGATATACCGCTGTTCCGCGGCAACGCGCGGGGACTCATCTAGTAATATTTAGGAACGGAGGGAGTACTATGTAAAGAGTTAGGTGTCGCACGGTGATAGTGTGAGGTGGGCCATGTAATCACTGAGCCTGCGTGTTTTCACTGCTCTTGCACGCCTCCGCTGTAAGAATGGAGAAAATTGTAATCTAGTAGTAGTACCTCCTTTCGCCGAAAGCGTGGGACATCCAGCAGTCCTACCACCTCAGTAATAAAGACCAATGAGCCGTCAAATCACATAGACCCAGCAATAAGTTGGACGGACGAAGCAACCATCACTCTTGCGCCAGTGAGAGGTTGCGTCCGCTCTGCCCAGGCATGAATGCGGCACCGATTCTTTGGAGCGGCGCTGACTGTTTCGGGCGGGAAGCGCGCGCGGGCGATGGAGGGGCTTTGGGTGGGCCAGGCTGGTCAGGAGCGGGCGTGGCAGCTGTCCGCATGTCCCTACCGGACACGCCCGGAAACGAGAGGATGCACCGACTCTCGCGGCTAAAATCGAACACTACACAACATCTCTCTGTAGGAGTAGGTCGATCTGTCGCTCTCTCTAACACACACATGCTGTTAAACACACACACACGCACCTTGGTCCCGTTGCACCTTCTAACGTGACTTATTACACCTAGATGGAGGGAGTAGTAAGTATACGAGATACGGTGGCACACTGAGTTAAGTCAAATACAAGTGCCCAAAATTTGTGTGCATGTTATAATAAGGATTCACTTAAAATAGTACGTGAGCGAATAGAGGGATCAATTGGACAGTGTTCCCGAGCAATAGCGAGATGTGTGAGGTAAGATACACCGCTGGCGCTTTTAATTTTTCTTATTAATTTGTTTGTTTCACCCTCTGACTGGTGGGACCCAACGTACTACGTGGAGAGAGGTAAGGTGACTAAGGCTGCATTATTTCTGCACCATTGTGGATAGTCTTACCACCAAAGCCAAATGACACGATTATGATTGAAATCCCAATGACTCCCACACACACAAAAAAACACGACATGCTTGTCACACGAATGCAGGAATGTATAAAAGGTTATTTCCCTCTCGTTGAACATAACGGGAGGGTTGTGTAGCTGGTTAGCCTGTTCGCTCATCAAACTTGAGGTCTCGGGTTCGATAACTACACTTGAGCATAATTTGTGCC
>NW_025239392.1:0-3906 GCF_018294505.1 Triticum aestivum
AACAAGTATAATATGGAGGACGGCGATTCAATGCACGGGCATGTGGCCGGTATCGTGTGCGTTTGATCCGGTGTGGGGATTTGGAAAAATGCTGACGTGGGACAGGTTTTAGCAGTTGAAAAATCGCGTATACATGAGGAGTCGTAGGAACAGTGATGTATGGCGGGACCAAACCGTAGGTGGCAGGCGAGATTAATGGGGTGGGCGGAGAGAGGCGTCGAGTCCGAAGTTATAGGCCGTGGCTCAGGAATGTGAGGAAAATCATTGGCATGGGGACGGAATGTGCACCTGATAGGGTCGGGGGTTGTCGAACTTAATCAAAACGTGGTTTTCCCGTGTGTCCCGTGCACACCACTAAAGCTACATAAGTTGTTCTTCGAAAAAAAACTATATAAGTTGTTCGTTTCGGTTCTTCTTAGATGAGCTGGGTTTATTTTTTGCAAAAAGATCAGATTTATTATAAAGATTCCCCACAAAGCCGCCTGATTGTGCGACGCTGCCGATTTCATTTGCTGCTAGCAATGGGGGTGATTATGGGGGTGTTGCTGAAACACCTACCCACCCGAAGTGCGGAAGGTTCGATCGTGTGTGTGCGTGTGGAAGGACCATTCAAAGATGATCCGTTAAATTTAGATGAGATGATTCCAGTAATACACTACCACGTTGTTCCATCGGCGTCCTCCTCAGATGCACCAAACGATCATCGACGTCCTCCTCCGAGGAGGATCGCCTGGAGCAATTAAACTAATAAGTTGGAACTGTCGGGGTCTCTTGGGAACCCCGACGGTTCTTTTGCTTCTGGACATCCAGAGGTGACATAATTCAGATGCGTTTTTTCTGTCTGAAACGCATTTGGATGAGGATAGGGCAGCTTGAGAAGGAAAATGAGGATGGATTACAAAATCGTTGCGCCAAGCCTTGATGGAAGGAAAGGTGGTTTGCTTTTAGTCTGGAAGAAGGAGGTGAGGATCTACTCCGGGACTACCACTTTTAGTGTCATCAATGTGATGGTGGAGGAATCAAATGGAAGAGAATGAAGGCTTTAGGGATTGTATGGGGAGCCGAGTTGGGATCATACGTACCAGCTAATACTTGCATGCTCAATCTAATCTCCTGTGGGTGGTCATTGGTGAATTTAATGAGATTCTATTCTCGACAGAAAAGGAGGGAGGTGCGCCACGGAGCAAGCGCTAAGATGTGCTTCGAAAGGCACATAATCTTCATCTCCTACAGATATCTGCAACATCTGCTGATTTTAATTCCCTGATGTGCAGTTTGGTAAATCCTACTCATCTTTGCTATCTAAAGCTCGGAGTCGTTAAGGTGCATGAGGGTTTGCCTCAAGTTTGGAGCAAGTTTTGCCATCTTCAAGTATTAGATTCTTTGTCTGGACGCTGCTGCAGAACAGACTTTGGACTGCAAATCGACTGCTTGTGAGAGGCTGGATCATCAGGATACTTGCTCCACTTGTGATCAGGTGCTTGAGTCTGCCCACCACCTGATATTCGCCAAGCAGGTCTAGACTGCATACCAAAATACGAGACCACTGGCAAGCCAGGCAGAGCTGCACTCAACCTCTGTTGGGACTTGGGACCTGGTGGGAGACGATCCTGCCTCTCAGGGAAAAAGGACAGGGCACTGATGATTGCACCTTCTCAGCTTACGTGGCATGCATGGAACCTCTGGAATGAGCGAAATCGAAGAGTTTTCAGAAATCAGCAAAAGAACCCTGTGTGTGTTCGAAGATTAACGATGAGATCAGCCTCTTTGATGAGGCATGGGAGAGCAATAGTTTTTTTTTCTTTTGAACTGTACAGCCAGGCAGCTGAGGCAGGCCTTGCTTGTACTGGGTCTTTTATTCTTTTTTCAGCTTTTCCTAGTAGCTTCACTACTACTGTAAAGTATTTCCCCCTCCTTAAATGAAAAGGCAGAGCACCTGCCGTTCCGGTCAAAAAAAAATGTCAACTGTGTTGGTCAGTTATTCTAGCTAGAGCCTTACTGCAGAACACATGGCAGCATAGGTATATTTGTCATAACCGAGGTTAGCATCTGTGGCTGCGTGCTGTTTTACTGCCTCGGAAAGTGGTGCTTCGCGGCCTTTTAGGCGCAATTCCACCATGGATCATGTCATGCCCAGAGTTTACATGCTGAAGTTCTGTTATTAGTTTCTTGGAAAGTATAAAAAGCTGATCTTGTGACAGTTTCCTGGGCTGGCACGCTGTCACGTGAGCACCTCGTCCTCATGTAATCCGTTTTGCTTGCCATATCCACTGAAAGCACCGAAAACAAAGTGATACGTTATTTACTGAATCTTGTGAACTCAAACTGCAAACTTAATCTTTTCATCTCCTTGACTTGAGAAGGAACTCTGTGGGGACTTTGGTAATCCCTAGTAAGATATGCATTGTGCAGTCTGCAGTTCATTACAAGATTGCGTGAAGAAACATTTGCAAAACTCCCTCGATATGATAGGCCGTGCAGAATTTCTCTGTAGCTACACTGATGCACTTGGTAGGCCTGAACTCATATGTTGCGGTGTCTTGAACTGATATGTCATACCTTGATCCGTCAGAGTTCAGGACGCATTCAGCAGCAGACGCCTAATCGATCTCTCCTTAAATTTGAATGTGCGACCCTGCTGGTTGCTCACTACGTGGTTCTTGTTCATTGTGCACTATGCTATCTTGTCATCTTATATGGAGTTCATTTCCTGGGGGTGCTTTGGGATAATTTTGCTCCAGGCATGCTGTCCTTCTTCCGGTGAGGTTTGCAAAAACTTGTAGTAATGACTTTGTGTTCCCCCGTTGTAATCTTAATCGTTTGTTTGTCATGTTCATGACTTGCTGGCCGCGTTTGGAAGCCCTGTAAGTACCATATTATAGCTCTGATCTCTTTGGTTTATCTATAAGATTCAACCCAAATAAACTCTAAACCGGCTAAGTTTCAACCCTCAACCATGAGAACCGGCTAATTTTTCTTGTCTCAGCTTGAACCTTCTTGTTCAATTCTGCTTCTTCTTTCTTCTTGGCAGTTCTCTCCAATGTAGCCAACCTTCTTCTCTCTGCAAGCTCAGCTTTCCTCTGTGCAACCTCATGTTTCCTTTTTGCTATCTCTGCAGCTCTCTTCAATTCCTCTTCTCTTCTAGATGCAAGTATTGCCTTCTTCCTCTCCTCTACTTCCCTATCTTTCTGATTCTTCATGGCCTCCAATTTCTGTACCAACTCACCTGGCCTTATGGTGCTTGAACTAGCTTGGCTCCCTTGGCTTCCATTACTCTGGTTGAGCAGCACTTGGGCAGCAGTAAGGAAAGCAGAAGCAGGTACTGGCCTTTGTTCAACAACCCTTGTTGTTGGCATCTACGAAGAATGTACATTTGATGAGAATAATAGGATATTCATGTACAAAGAATGTACATTTGATGAGGAGATCAGTAGTACCTGGGCAATCATGTTGTCAACCATGAGATCACCACATGCAGGAGCCACATTTGTAGGAGTCACATTGGCACCAACAACACCTTCATTTGGAGGAGTGGCATTGACAGCAGCAGTACCTTCATTTGGAGGAGGCACATTGACACCAGCATTACCTTCATTTGGAGGAGGCACATTTGAAGATGGTTGATCATTTGGTGGAGGCACATTAGGTGGTGGCAGTCCAGCCTTCAAGGTCTTGCACCCCTTCCTGTTGTGATCTGCATCACCACAAAGAACAATGCATAATGACACCATGCCTTGTGATTTTCTTCCCTCCCCTCCTATGATCAACCTCTCCAGGTGCCTGTCTCCTTGTAGTACATGGCCTTCCAACATGCTTCTGGTACAATGGTGGCATTATTGGAGGCCCATGTAAGTCTTCCCATTCACTCCTATCTCTACAAGGATAGATAATATTGCCATATGCTTT
>NW_025239393.1:0-3906 GCF_018294505.1 Triticum aestivum
GGATACTTTCCCGGATGTTTCCCCCCTTCACCGGTATCACCTCCTACTGCGTTAGGTCACCTCTAGCACCGCGTATTGCCTTGTTATATTTTGTGATGCTTTGTTTGCTCTGTATTCATTATTTCTTCCCCCTCTTCTCTCCGGTAGACTACGAGACCGACGCTGCTGCTGACCAGTTCGACTACGGAGTTGACGACCCCTCTCTCTTGCCAGAGCAACCAGGCAAGCCCCCCCCTTGATCACCAGATATCGCCTATTCTACTCTATATTGCTTGCATTAGAGTAGTATAGCTTGTTACTGCTTTCGTTAATCCTATTCTAATGCATAGCCTGTCATTGCTGCTACAGTCATTGATACCTTACCCGCAATCCTAAATGCTTAGTATAGGATGCTAGTTTATCATCATTGGCCCTACATTCTTGTCCGTCAGCCTTGCTATACTATTGGGCCGTGATCACTCGGGAGGTGATCACGGGTATATACTATACATACATACATACTATACAGATGGTGACTAAAGTCGGGTCAGCTCATTGAGTACCCGCAAGTGATTCTGACGAGGGGGCTGAAAGGACAGGTGGCTCCATCCCGGTAGAGGTGGGCCTGGGTTCCCGACGGCCCTCGACTGTTACTTTGTGGCGGAGCGACAGGGCAGGTTGAGACCACCTAGGAGACAGGTGGGCCTGGCCCTGTTCGGCGTTCGCGGATACTTAACACGCTTAACGAGATCTTGGTATTTGATCTGAGTCGGCTACGAGCCTATACGCTCTAACCATCTACGTGGGAGTAGTTATGGGTATCCCGACGTCGTGGTATCAGCCGAAGCACTTCAGACGTCAGCGACGGAGCGGCGCGCGCCGGATTGGACTGGAACGCCTACTAGGCTAGGTCTGCTTCCGGCCGCCCTCGCAACGTGCAGGTGTGCTATGGGCGATGGGCCCAGACCCCTGTGCGCTTAGGTTTAGACCGGCGTGCTGGCCTCTCTGTTGAGCCTAGGTGGGGCTGCGACGTGTTGATCTTCCGAGGCCGGGCATGACCCAGGAAAGTGTGTCCGGCCAAATGGGATCGAGCGTGTTGGGCTATGTGGTGCACCCCTGCAGGGAAGTTAATCTATTCGAATAGCCGTGATCTTCGGTAACAGGACGACTTGGAGTTGTACCTTGACCTTATGACAACTAGAACCGGATACTTAATAAAACACACCCTTCCAAGTGCCAGATACAACCGGTGGTCGCTCTACCTCAGGGATACGAGGAGAGGATCGCCGGGTAGGATTATGCTATGAGATGTTACTTGGAGATGCTACTTGGAGGACTTCGACCTACCCTCTTCTGCCTGTTGCAAGACGAAGGTGACCAGAAGCGTAGTCTTCGATAAGACTAGCTATCCCCCTCTTATTCTGGCATTCTGCAGTTCAGTCCACTGATATGACCCTTTACACATATACCCATGCATATGTAGTGTAGTTCCTTGCTTGCGAGTACTTTGGATGAGTACTCACGGTTGCTTTCTCCCCCCTTTTTCCCCTTTCCTTTCTTTCTGGTTGTCGCAACCAGATGCTGGAGTCCAGGAGCCAGACGCCACCGTCGACGACGACCCCTACTACACCGGAGGTGCCTACTACTACGTGCAGCCCGCTGACGACGACCAGGAGTAGTTAGGAGGATCCCAGGCAGGAGGCCTGCGCCTCTTTCGATCTGTATCCCAGTTTGTGCTAGCCTTCTTAAGGCAAACTTGTTTAACTTATGTCTGTACTCAGATATTGTTGCTTCCGCTGACTCGTCTATGATCAAGCACTTGTATTCGAGCCCTCGAGGCCCCTGGCTTGTATTATGATGCTTGTATGACTTATTTATGTTTTAGAGTTGTGTTGTGATATCTTCCCGTGAGTCCCTGATCTTGATCGTACACGTTTGCGTGCATGATTAGTGTACGATTGAATCGGGGGCGTCACAAGTTGGTATCAGAGCCGACTGCCTGTAGGAATCCCCCTTTCCAACTCCTTGGCCGAAGTTGAGTCTAGTCATTGCAAAACTTTTACTAACTTGGCTGTGTGCCTTACGGGCCCACGTCGCCATTGGGTGGTAGTAGGATCTTTTATTCCTCGACCTATGCTCTGGGACTCTGACATCACTTCTATTCGGGTTAAACGATTTTTACTAAAATCTGACTTTAGGTTCTCGAAAATACTTTCTCCCGGAGAGCCCCTTCAGTCCAGGTGATCGCCGGCTACACCAGGAGATTTCGAAGTTACTCGCCGAAACTCTTTTGAGACTTTGTGCCCGTTGCCTTTGCAATTCCCTACCATCGAAATATCCCTATGGATAAATACATACACTTGACGTTCTTACTTTTATTCTCAGTTGATCTTGTTATTACAAGATACCCCGAAATTCTCTCTATTGATCCGAGAATATCTTGTGCCTACTGTCTTGCAATTCCTTGTCACCTGAATACCCCTATGGATAATTCTCGCACTTGTCGAGTAACCGCTTATCCCCAGTTGTTCATGTGTTTCACGAAAGTCTTCAAAATAATATTCGATCTTCCGAAAATCCTCTGGAGCCTTTGGCTCTTGAAATTCTTGCTTGCTTGCATTATGGTTAATCCCATAAGTCTCGTAGTCTTAATGACATTCCTTGTCATTATCATTTTGAGTCTGTTGACTCAATATTCTGCGAATACACGCAATCATCATTGATCCTTATAAATTACCTTTCCGGCTGAGCTTCCATTCTTTTAACTGGAATTGGTCCTCGACCAATCCAATTGTCATTGATTGTACCCTAAGGCTATTCAACTTATCCATCCCTACTCAGAGCATTGCTTCTGATCCCTTGATTTGGAAATCATAATTCCTTTGCATTTGACAATTGAGTTAGTCAGTTGTTTCCATAATCTGATCTCCTTGCAATCTTCTTCCTCTAGTTGAGTACCGATGCTCACGTCAGATCCCTTGTGGACCACCAGATCCTTTGTTGGATTTATCTGACAACGCCCTTCATATTCAATAACCTTGTGAGCCTTTCCTCGGATACATAATGCCTTTGGTAAATTGTATCCTTTGCTTTTCTCAACCATGCTCTGCCATCGAGTTTGTGTTATTTACTCTTGAAACTTGTGGTACATGTTTCTAAGAAGCCCCTATGGGTTGAACATATGCCTTCTCTAAACCGTGTGAACCCGAAAGTTTTCACGAGTCATACCCTTCTGGTGTTTCGCCAGATAAAATTTCGACACTGCAACTTCATCGAACGCGAGAAGTGAATGAAAGGTTATGCATTGCAGAAGTGGGAGTCGACCTTGAACTTTGTGTTCATGCCCATGGACACGATGTAGATCTTATCATTAAAGCTTCTCTTAAATAAATTATTCCTTTGGTATAAGTTCATCTTATATCTAGGATCTGGCCTTTTGCAACCGTGGTTCCGGCCATGATTGTTCTTCTTTGATCTCATTTCTCGGACAAGTTAAAACAATTGTCTTCTATGGATCAATACACCAGTCCAACCTTTACTTTGATCTTGTGTCGAGTATTACCCCCCTGGTATCTCGAGATTATCATGGAACTGCATAACTTTTTATGAGTTCTTCATCAAGTGCTACCTTCCCACCGATTCCAATTTTTCGCGGGCTCTGAGTTATTGAACACTCAAAGACACCGATAACTGAACCGAGTCCGCTCTTCGGTTCAACAACTCTTCAGTAAGCTTCTATAAGTACGAGTTTGTACCCGATCACGCCATTCCTAGCCTGTTTGTCTATATCATTGTCGTGACGATTCTAACTGTGCTACCTGGTCCTTGTTCTCGGGGCACCAATTTTCGACGATGAACTAACCTTACGTCGATCCTCATCGTCATATCATTTCGCCTTGAACAACAAGCTTGGTTTCGAGTTTGTGT
>NW_025239394.1:0-3905 GCF_018294505.1 Triticum aestivum
ATAATACAGTTATAGCATGAATAAAAAACAATTATCATGAACAAGGAAATATAATAATAAAACTTTTATTATTGCCTCTAGGCATATTTCCAACATATATATAGTCTTAGCCACGAAGGGGTAAGTGGGGAAGGGATACATGGGCATTTGGCCCGACTCTGCGCGCAGGCAGGCGCCGGATGTCCGGGCTGGGGGCCGGATGTCCGGGCTCTCATGAGACGCAGGATGTCCGGGGCGGTTGGTCGGATGTCTGGCCCGAAGTGGCAAAGCTACTGGATAGGGGCGCCAGATTTCCGGGGGAGAGCGTCGGATGTCTGGTGGTTGCCGAGGCGCGGGATGTCCGGGCACACGGGCCGGATGTCCGGCCGCTGATGCTTCGTCCGTCTTGTTGGTGCAGCTCCTCGGAGGCTGCACAGGCGCCGGATGTCCGGCCTCTAGCCCGGATGTCCGGCCGTTGTAGCTTCAGCAGCTCCGTCTTCTTCCGTCGTCGCTTCCAGGCTTCCCTCGCGGATGGTGTAGTTGTTCCTTGGTGCTTGCACTCCTCCTCGACATCCGTGAAGCTCCGACAATACCTATGCATGCACACGAGAGAAGTGTCAAGTAGTATACTATCCTCAAAGGGGTCAAGTGAGCACATGTAAAGGAGAAGATTCACCTTTATGTATGAGAAGTAGAGGTCACACGTGTCACTTGCCAAATGGACTCTTGACATGGTGATGACCGTAGGATGCTCCGCATCACCTCATCAAGTCCTACAAGCGATCTTCCTCATCTTCAGGAAGACGCTCAAGAGCACATGCTTCCGAGCTACCATCTCCGGCAAGATCACACCGGCATCGACACCATCACCAACAAGAACGTGAAGGTCAAGAGCTCAACACCAACAACCGCTCAACGACTTCACCATCTCCCTTGGCATATTCACCAAGCGACTTCAAGGCATCTTCGCCTACGGACATACGGCATCTTCGCCAACAAGAACCTCAAGACTACGCTCAAGAGAAGCTACCCAAGCTCAAGTCCGAGACTTCCACGAGCTACTACGACCTCGACATCGACCACGTGATTCCTTTCTATGGGACTCATGAACCCGAGGAGTACCTCGAGTGGGAGCGTTTGATGGACGACTACCTCAAGCTACATCAAGTCCCTTCCGAAGATCAAGTGAAGCGCGCCACAAGAAACTTCCACGACTATGCATTGGCATGGTGGCTTCACACACCTTCGGAGTACTACGACATGGGTTGGCCCAAGACGAAGAGAGCTTTGCGGCGAGAGTTTGTGCCTCCAACCTACACGAAACAACTTCGACGCCAATTGGAGAACACCACCCAAGGATCCAAGTCCATCGACAAGTACTTCAAGGAGATGAAGATTGCCTTGCGACGAGCCGGCGTGGATGACCCCATTTCGATGAAGTTCCACTTCATGATGGGATTGAACAACGACATCTCCAAGACTATCTTCCTCGAGAACTACAAGTCCATCGACGACTACTAAATTCGTGCTCTCAAGGCGGAACAATAACTAATGAAGGCCAAGGCTTCTCAACCCCAAGCAAACTTTGCGGCGACCAAGCTCTACGACAAGCATGAGGCTAGTACCACCACGATGTCCATGCCCGACAAGCTCCAAGACAATGCTCCCGAGTGCGACTTCACCGCCATCCCTCTTTGTGGCATTGATGATGCCGAGTCTACCCTGACTCTTTTTCAAGAAGGTGTGGTGACAAGTACGACTATGGAGACCTTCTAGGACCAAGGTTTGGAGGCAAGCGACAAGGTGGCAAGCAAGGATGATGCTTCCATCTTAGGAGGCGAGAGTGATGATGTGCCATCTTCGGCCTTCATCCACGGCGACGGTGACGAGATGATCGAGCATGGGATTTTCCCTTCGGTCATGGAGGAGAGTGATGATGTGCCATCTTCGGCCTTCATCCACGGCGACGACGACGAGATGATTGAGCATGGGATTTTCCCATTGACCACGGCGACGTATGATGACTTGAGTGACTTGTGCCACCATATTGAGATTGAAAGTGACTTCACCACTAGCCCCATATATGATGTGTTGCCACAAATCCCATGTGAGGAGAGCCACAACCCCCACCACTTAAATGAGATGAGTGACTCCACCATATGTGACTTTGAGTGCACCTACTTTGAGGGAGTGAGTGAACCACCACATAGAGAGAGTGAGATAGTTGATAGGTCTCGTGAGGCCATTTGCATTTCTAAGAACTTGACCTCTACCTCTATTGTGTCTTCTCATTTGGTGCCAGGTCCCATTTATGATGACGCGCCGATCCTCGACGACTTCATCCTCCCTTTGGACAAGACGATGGCCGTGGTGGAATATGATGCACCCCCCACATGGTTCCATCAAGATGAAGATGACCACCATTTGGTCTTTCCCACCTCACCTACACCACTTGAGTGGAATGACAAAGGTAACATAGGTGACGGTGATGCTCTAGTCCCACTAGTGGACATTCTTAACATTGATTACTTGCATGATGTTGATCCACCTAGTACCTTGATTCATTCTAGTATGATTTTCCCATGTGATGATTTGCCCATTTATGATGAGTACGATGATTCTCATGTGGAGTCTATTAGTTGTGATGCCATGTTACATAGGATTTCTTGTGACAATTCTTTAGGTCACATCATGTTTGCTAATCCGCTTGACTTGTCATATGCTATGTATGAGATCCATCATATGTCTTATTTGCAATCTCTTCATAGTGACTATGCATATGCCATTAAAATAAACCCAATTTCCACATATGGCATAGATGACAAGCCCATGGTTATTGGCATTTGTTTTTCTTGTGATGATATTGATATGCTCCCTTTGCATCATTTATCTCATATGCCATGCCATGCCCACCTAGCTTCGGATATGCATTGTTTTGGATGTTGTCCATTTTCTCCATGTGATGTTTCCGATATTGCTCATGAGGAGACCCCCATAGTTTCCTCATGCATTGTAGGAAACTTTGATCCATCCCATTCATTGCATGATCCTAATAATTATGTGCACCATATGCTCCCCATGAATGAAAATGCTATTGATGTGCCATATAATTGTATGCCCAATTTACATCCCCATCGTGTCATACATAATAACTATTATTTCATGATGGATGACATGTTCTTCTACCATGCATCAAATTTCTTTTAGCATTTCCTATCTTGTGCTAACTCACACATGCACATACACATCATGATGGATGATGTGTACATTTACCACGTGCACAATTTCTTTGGTTTGTGTCTCTTTTGTGTAGGTACCCATGAATACTTGTCAACCTCGCAATCCCACGAGTTGACAAAACAAGCTCTAGAGAGCAACGATAACTTGGGATCCAATGGATTGTCCTTCCCACCGCTCTCTTCGCGCAAAGACTTCGTGATGCGGAGCATCCTTCGGTCATCCCCATGGACCTTCCATCGCCTCATCAAGCCCCAAGAGGACCCATGACTAGAGCACGTGCTAGAGCTCTCGAGACCGAGGTGACTTCTCTCCTTAATGATATCTCATATGATCCTCTTGAGACATGGCTACTACCTCAATCCAGAATGTTTTGCATGATTAGGTACCAAGAGGACCCTCCCGAGGATGCACATGAAGATGGTCAGGACCCCAAGTCCATGGAAGAAGAGAACCAATGGCAGAAGGCAAGAATAGCCTCCAGGCACCGGACATCCGGCCAGGACCCCGGACATCCGGCCCCTGGAGATCCACAAGGCCAGACATCTGCAGAAGAAGCTACAGGGACCGGACATCCAGCGTCCAGCTCGGACATCCGGCCCCCACTAGAAATCTGGCCTAAATCCCGGACATCCGGCACTGGCGTCCAGGGAGCACAGAAGCTTGCCCTGACAGCCCGGACATCCAGC
>NW_025239395.1:0-3905 GCF_018294505.1 Triticum aestivum
ATAATACAGTTATAGCATGAATAAAAAACAATTATCATGAACAAGGAAATATAATAATAAAACTTTTATTATTGCCTCTAGGCATATTTCCAACATATATATAGTCTTAGCCACGAAGGGGTAAGTGGGGAAGGGATACATGGGCATTTGGCCCGACTCTGCGCGCAGGCAGGCGCCGGATGTCCGGGCTGGGGGCCGGATGTCCGGGCTCTCATGAGACGCAGGATGTCCGGGGCGGTTGGTCGGATGTCTGGCCCGAAGTGGCAAAGCTACTGGATAGGGGCGCCAGATTTCCGGGGGAGAGCGTCGGATGTCTGGTGGTTGCCGAGGCGCGGGATGTCCGGGCACACGGGCCGGATGTCCGGCCGCTGATGCTTCGTCCGTCTTGTTGGTGCAGCTCCTCGGAGGCTGCACAGGCGCCGGATGTCCGGCCTCTAGCCCGGATGTCCGGCCGTTGTAGCTTCAGCAGCTCCGTCTTCTTCCGTCGTCGCTTCCAGGCTTCCCTCGCGGATGGTGTAGTTGTTCCTTGGTGCTTGCACTCCTCCTCGACATCCGTGAAGCTCCGACAATACCTATGCATGCACACGAGAGAAGTGTCAAGTAGTATACTATCCTCAAAGGGGTCAAGTGAGCACATGTAAAGGAGAAGATTCACCTTTATGTATGAGAAGTAGAGGTCACACGTGTCACTTGCCAAATGGACTCTTGACATGGTGATGACCGTAGGATGCTCCGCATCACCTCATCAAGTCCTACAAGCGATCTTCCTCATCTTCAGGAAGACGCTCAAGAGCACATGCTTCCGAGCTACCATCTCCGGCAAGATCACACCGGCATCGACACCATCACCAACAAGAACGTGAAGGTCAAGAGCTCAACACCAACAACCGCTCAACGACTTCACCATCTCCCTTGGCATATTCACCAAGCGACTTCAAGGCATCTTCGCCTACGGACATACGGCATCTTCGCCAACAAGAACCTCAAGACTACGCTCAAGAGAAGCTACCCAAGCTCAAGTCCGAGACTTCCACGAGCTACTACGACCTCGACATCGACCACGTGATTCCTTTCTATGGGACTCATGAACCCGAGGAGTACCTCGAGTGGGAGCGTTTGATGGACGACTACCTCAAGCTACATCAAGTCCCTTCCGAAGATCAAGTGAAGCGCGCCACAAGAAACTTCCACGACTATGCATTGGCATGGTGGCTTCACACACCTTCGGAGTACTACGACATGGGTTGGCCCAAGACGAAGAGAGCTTTGCGGCGAGAGTTTGTGCCTCCAACCTACACGAAACAACTTCGACGCCAATTGGAGAACACCACCCAAGGATCCAAGTCCATCGACAAGTACTTCAAGGAGATGAAGATTGCCTTGCGACGAGCCGGCGTGGATGACCCCATTTCGATGAAGTTCCACTTCATGATGGGATTGAACAACGACATCTCCAAGACTATCTTCCTCGAGAACTACAAGTCCATCGACGACTACTAAATTCGTGCTCTCAAGGCGGAACAATAACTAATGAAGGCCAAGGCTTCTCAACCCCAAGCAAACTTTGCGGCGACCAAGCTCTACGACAAGCATGAGGCTAGTACCACCACGATGTCCATGCCCGACAAGCTCCAAGACAATGCTCCCGAGTGCGACTTCACCGCCATCCCTCTTTGTGGCATTGATGATGCCGAGTCTACCCTGACTCTTTTTCAAGAAGGTGTGGTGACAAGTACGACTATGGAGACCTTCTAGGACCAAGGTTTGGAGGCAAGCGACAAGGTGGCAAGCAAGGATGATGCTTCCATCTTAGGAGGCGAGAGTGATGATGTGCCATCTTCGGCCTTCATCCACGGCGACGGTGACGAGATGATCGAGCATGGGATTTTCCCTTCGGTCATGGAGGAGAGTGATGATGTGCCATCTTCGGCCTTCATCCACGGCGACGACGACGAGATGATTGAGCATGGGATTTTCCCATTGACCACGGCGACGTATGATGACTTGAGTGACTTGTGCCACCATATTGAGATTGAAAGTGACTTCACCACTAGCCCCATATATGATGTGTTGCCACAAATCCCATGTGAGGAGAGCCACAACCCCCACCACTTAAATGAGATGAGTGACTCCACCATATGTGACTTTGAGTGCACCTACTTTGAGGGAGTGAGTGAACCACCACATAGAGAGAGTGAGATAGTTGATAGGTCTCGTGAGGCCATTTGCATTTCTAAGAACTTGACCTCTACCTCTATTGTGTCTTCTCATTTGGTGCCAGGTCCCATTTATGATGACGCGCCGATCCTCGACGACTTCATCCTCCCTTTGGACAAGACGATGGCCGTGGTGGAATATGATGCACCCCCCACATGGTTCCATCAAGATGAAGATGACCACCATTTGGTCTTTCCCACCTCACCTACACCACTTGAGTGGAATGACAAAGGTAACATAGGTGACGGTGATGCTCTAGTCCCACTAGTGGACATTCTTAACATTGATTGCTTGCATGATGTTGATCCACCTAGTACCTTGATTCATTCTAGTATGATTTCCCCATGTGATGATTTGCCCATTTATGATGAGTACGATGATTCTCATGTGGAGTCTATTAGTTGTGATGCCATGTTACATAGGATTTCTTGTGACAATTCTTTAGGTCACATCATGTTTGCTAATCCGCTTGACTTGTCATATGCTATGTATGAGATCCATCATATGTCTTATTTGCAATCTCTTCATAGTGACTATGCATATGCCATTAAAATAAACCCAATTTCCACATATGGCATAGATGACAAGCCCATGGTTATTGGCATTTGTTTTTCTTGTGATGATATTGATATGCTCCCTTTGCATCATTTATCTCATATGCCATGCCATGCCCACCTAGCTTCGGATATGCATTGTTTTGGATGTTGTCCATTTTCTCCATGTGATGTTTCCGATATTGCTCATGAGGAGACCCCCATAGTTTCCTCATGCATTGTAGGAAACTTTGATCCATCCCATTCATTGCATGATCCTAATAATTATGTGCACCATATGCTCCCCATGAATGAAAATGCTATTGATGTGCCATATAATTGTATGCCCAATTTACATCCCCATCGTGTCATACATAATAACTATTATTTCATGATGGATGACATGTTCTTCTACCATGCATCAAATTTCTTTTAGCATTTCCTATCTTGTGCTAACTCACACATGCACATACACATCATGATGGATGATGTGTACATTTACCACGTGCACAATTTCTTTGGTTTGTGTCTCTTTTGTGTAGGTACCCATGAATACTTGTCAACCTCGCAATCCCACGAGTTGACAAAACAAGCTCTAGAGAGCAACGATAACTTGGGATCCAATGGATTGTCCTTCCCACCGCTCTCTTCGCGCAAAGACTTCGTGATGCGGAGCATCCTTCGGTCATCCCCATGGACCTTCCATCGCCTCATCAAGCCCCAAGAGGACCCATGACTAGAGCACGTGCTAGAGCTCTCGAGACCGAGGTGACTTCTCTCCTTAATGATATCTCATATGATCCTCTTGAGACATGGCTACTACCTCAATCCAGAATGTTTTGCATGATTAGGTACCAAGAGGACCCTCCCGAGGATGCACATGAAGATGGTCAGGACCCCAAGTCCATGGAAGAAGAGAACCAATGGCAGAAGGCAAGAATAGCCTCCAGGCACCGGACATCCGGCCAGGACCCCGGACATCCGGCCCCTGGAGATCCACAAGGCCAGACATCTGCAGAAGAAGCTACAGGGACCGGACATCCAGCGTCCAGCTCGGACATCCGGCCCCCACTAGAAATCTGGCCTAAATCCCGGACATCCGGCACTGGCGTCCAGGGAGCACAGAAGCTTGCCCTGACAGCCCGGACATCCAGC
>NW_025239396.1:0-3905 GCF_018294505.1 Triticum aestivum
ACACACAAGTTGATCTACGGATCGTTCCTTAGCCGTGTGCGGTGCCCCCCTCCACCATATTCCACCTCGGTCATATCGTCGCGGAGTTTAGGCGAAGCCCTGCGCCGGTAGAGCATCATCATCGTCACCACGCCGTCGTGCTGACGGAACTCATCCCCGAAGCTTTGCTGCATCGGAGCCCGGGGATCGTCATCGAGCTGAATGTGTGCTGAACTCGGAGGTGTCGTACGTTCGGTACTTGGATCGGTCGGATCGTGAAGACGTACGACTACATCAACCGCGTTGTCATAACGCTTCCGCTTACGGTCTACGAGGGTACGTGGACAACACTCTCCCCTCTCGTTTCTATGCCATCACCATGATCTTGCGTGTACGTAGGAATTTTTTTGAAATTACTACGTTCCCCAACAGTGGCATCCGAGCCTAGGTTTTATGCGTTAATGTTATATGCACGAGTAGAACACAAATGAGTTGTGGGCGATACAAGTCATACTACTTACCAGCATGTCATACTTTGGTTCGGTGGTATTGTGAGATGAAGCGGCCCGGACAGACATTACGCGTACGCTTACGCGAGACTGGTTTCACCGTTACGAGCACTCGTGCTTAAAGGTGGCTGGCGGGTGTCTGTCTCTCTCACTTTAGCTGAATCGAGTGTGGCTACGCCCGGTCCTTGCGAAGGTTAAAACAGCACCAACTTGACGAACTATCGTTGTGGTTTTTATGCGTAGGTAAGAACGGTTCTTGCTAAAGCCCGTAGTAGCCACGTAAAATTTGCAACAACAAAGTAGAGGACGTCTAACTTGTTTTTGCAGGGCATGTTGTGATCTAATATGGTCAAGACGTGATGCTATATTTTATTGTATGAGATTATCATGTTTTGTAACCGGAGTTATCGGCAACTGGCAGGAGCCATATGGTTGTCGCTTTATTGTATGAAATGCAAACGCCCTGTAATTGCTTTACTTTATCTATAAGCGGTAGCGATAGTCGTAGAAGCAATAGATGGCGTAACGACAACGATGCTACGATGGATATCAAGGTGTCGCACCGGTGACGATGGTGATCACAACGGTGCTTCGAAGATGGAGATCACAAGCACAAGATGATGATGGCCATATCATATTACTTATATTGATTGCATGTGATGTTTATCCTTTATGCATCTTATCTTGCTTTGATTGACGGTAGCATTTTAAGATGATCTCTCACTAATAATCAAGAAGTGTTCTCCCTGAGTATGCACCGTTGTGAAATTTCTTCGTGCTGAGACACCACGTGATGATCGGGTGTGATAGGCTCTACATTCAAATACAACGGGTGCAAAACAGTTGCACACGCGGAATACTCAGGTCATACTTGACGAGCCTAGCATATACAGATATGGCCTCGGAACACGGAGACCGAAAGGTCGAACGTGAATCATATAGTAGATATGATCAACATAGTGTTGTTTACCATTGAAACTACTCCATCTCACGTGATGATCGGACATGGTTTAGTTGATTTGGATCACGTGATCACTTAGACGACTAGAGAGATGTCTGTCTAAGTGGGAGTTCTTAAGTAATATGATTAATTGAACTTAAATTTATCATGAACTTAGTACCTGATAGTATTTTGCTTGTCTATGTTTCTTTGTAGATAGATGGCTCGTGCTGTTGTTCCATTGAATTTTAATGCGTTCCTTGAGAAAGCAAAGTTGAAAGATGATGGTAGCAATTACAAGGACTGGGTCCATAACCCGAGGATTATCCTCATTGCTGCACAGAAAAGTTACGTCCTGGAAGCACCGTTGGGTGCCAGGCCTGCTACTGATGCAACTGACGACGTTAAGAACGTCTGGCAGAGCAAAGCTGATGACTACTCGATAGTTCAGTGTGCCATGCTTTACGGCTTAGAACCGGGTCTTCAATGACGTTTTGAACGTCATGGAGCATATGAGATGTTCCAGGAGTTGAAGTTAATATTTCAAGCAAATGCCCGGATTGAGAGATATGAAGTCTCTAATAAGTTCTATAGCTGCAAGATGGAGGAGAATAGTTCTGTTAGTGAACATATACTCAAAATGTCTAGGTATAATAATCACTTGATTCAACTGGGAGTTAATCTTCCTGATGATAGTGTCATTGACAGAATTCTTCAATCACTGCCACCAAGCTACAAGAGCTTCGTGATGAACTATAATATGCAAGGGATGAACAAGACTATTCCCGAGCTCTTCGCGATGCTAAAAGCCGCGGAGGTAGAAATCAATAAGGAGCATCAAGTGTTGATGGTTAACAAGACCACCAAATTCAAGAAAAAGGGCAAAGGGAAGAAGAAGGGGAACTTCAAAAAGAACAGCAAGCAAGTTGCTGCTCAAGAGAAGAAACCCAAGTCTGGACCTAAGCCTGAAACTGAGTGCTTCTACTACAAGCAGACTGGACACTGGAAGCGGAACTGCCCCAAGTATTTGGCGGATAAGAAGGATGGCAAAGTGAACAAAGGTATATGTGATATACATGTTATTGATGTGTACCTTACTAATGCTCGCAGTAGCACCTGGGTATTTGATACTGGTTCTGTTGCTAATATTTGCAACTCGAAATAGGGACTACGGATTAAGCGAAGATTGGCTAAGGACGAGGTGACGATGCGTGTGGGAAATGGTTCCAAAGTCGATGTGAACGCGGTCGGCTCGCTACCTCTACATCTACCATCGGGATTAGTTTTAGACCTAAATAATTGTTATTTGGTGCCTGCGTTGAGCATGAACATTATATCTGGATCTTGTTTGATGCGAGACGGTTATTCATGTAAATCAGAGAATAATGGTTGTTCTATTTATATGAGTAATATCTTTTATGGTCATGCACCCTTGAAAAGTGGTCTATTTTTATTGAATCTCGATAGTAGTGATACACATATTCATAGTGTTGAAACCAAAAGATGCAGAGTTGCTAACGATAGTGCAACTTATTTGTGGCACTACCGTTTAGGTCATATCGGTGTAAAGCGCATGAAGAAACTCCATACTGATGGGCTTTTGGAATCACTTGATTATGAATCACTTGGTACTTGCGAACCGTGCCTCATGGGCAAGATGACTAAAACGCCGTTCTCCGGAACTATGGAGCGAGCAACTGATTTGTTGGAAATCATACATACTGATGTTTGTGGTCCAATGAATGTAGAGGATCACGGCGGGTATCGTTATTTTCTCACCTTCATAGATGATTTGAGCAGATATGGGTATATCTACTTGATGAAACACAAGTCTGAAACATTTGAAAAGTTCAAAGAATTTCATAGTGAAGTGGAAAATCATCGTAACAAGAAAATAAAATTTCTACGATCTGATCGTGGAGGAGAATATTTGAGTTACGAGTTTGGTCTACACTTGAAACAATGCGGAATAGTTTCGCAACTCACGACACCCGGAACACCACAACGAAATGGTGTGTCCGAACGTCGTAATCGTACTTTACTAGATATGGTGCGATCTATGATGTCTCTTACTGATTTACCGCTATCATTTTGGGGTTATGCTTTAGAGACGGCCGCATTCACATTAAATAGGGCACCATCAAAATCTGTTGAGACGACGCCTTATGAACTGTGGTTTGGCAAGAAACCAAAGTTGTCGTTTCTTAAAGTTTGGGGCTGCGATGCTTATGTGAAGAAACTTCAACCAGATAAGCTCGAACCCAAATCGGAGAAATGTGTCTTCATAGGATACCCAAAAGAGACTATTGGGTACACCTTCTATCACAGATCTGAGGGCAAGATTTTCGTTGCTAAAATCGGATCCTTTCTAGAGAAGGAGTTTCTCTCGAAAGAAGTGAGTGGGAGGAAAGTAGAACTTGATGAGATAACTGTATCTACTCCCTTATTGGAAAGTAGTTCATCACAAGAACCGGTTC
>NW_025239397.1:0-3905 GCF_018294505.1 Triticum aestivum
AGGAGCAAATGTTTCATCGAAGTCAATTCCTTCAACTTGAGTATATCCTTGAGCCACAAGACGTGCTTTGTTTCTGACGACTTGACCATGCTCATCTTGCTTGTTCCGATATATCCATTTAGTGCCAATAATGTTATGCTTGCGAGGGTCAGGGCGCTTGACAAGTTCCCAAACATTATTCAGCTTGAACTGTTGAAGTTCTTCTTGCATGGCTTGAATCCATTGAGGTTCCATAAAGGCTTCAGCAACTTTCTTGGGTTCTGATATTGACACAAATGAAAAATGCCCACAGAAATTTGCTAACTGTGTTGCCCTTGAACGAGTAAGTGGACCAGGTGCATTGATGCTATCAATTATCTTCTCAATTTGTACTTCATTTGCAACACGAGGATGAACTGGACGAAGACCTCGCTCATGCTGATCATTGTCATCATTGGGAGGACTGTCTTCGGTCTGAGCATTGTCTTCAGGTTGGTTTGGTGCAGAAATGATAAGTTCCTCTTCAGGTTGTGCTTCAGAAGGCATGATTTCACCAGTTCCCATCAGCTTGATAGATTCGCTGGGAGGAGCTTCATCTAGTGTGCTTGGCAGGAGCTCTCGTTGTGAACCATTGGTTTCATCAAATCGCACGTCCACAGTTTCAACGATTTTATAGTGATAGAGGTTGAAGACTCTGTAAGAGTGCGAGTCCTTTCCGTAACCAGGCATGAAGCCTTCGTGAGCTTGAGGTGCAAATTTTGACTTGTGATGGGGATCCTTGATCCAGCACCTTGCACCAAATACTCTGAAGTAACTGACATTTGGCTTCTTGCTAGTAAGGAGCTCATAGGATGTTTTGTTCAGAAGCTTGTGGATGTAGACTCGGTTGATGATGTGACATGTTGTATCAATAGCTTCAGGCCAGAACTTTCTTGGTGTCTTGTATTCGTCGAGCATTGTTCGAGCCATCTCAATGAGGGTTCTGTTCTTGCGCTCAACAATTCCATTTTGCTGAGGTGTGTATGGAGTAGAAAACTCATGAGTGATTCCCATTGTATCCAGATAAAGATCAAGCCCGGTGTTCTTGAACTGAGTGCCGTTGTCACTTCTGATATGCTTGATCTTGACTCCATAATTGTTCATGGCTCGATTTGCGAAGCGTCTGAAGACATCTTGCACTTCAGTCTTGTAGAGAATTATGTGCACCCATGTATATCTTGAGTAGTCATCAACAATGATGAAGCCATAGAGACAGGCTATTGTTGTGAGGGTAGAGTAGTGAGTAGGGCCAAATAAGTCCATGTGTAATAGCTCGAAAGGTTGAGATGTCGTCATGATTGTCTTCGAGGGGTGCTTCGCCCTAGTCATTTTTCCAGCTTCGCAGGCACCACACAAATGATCCTTCTTGAACTTGACACCATCAATGCCTATGACATGCTTCTTCTTGACGAGTGGGTGTAAGTTTCTCATGCCAGCATCCCCAGCCTCCGATGCCAGAGCCAGCATTCTGACGCTTTTGCAAGAAGACATACGACAAGTTGTGGACCTGCTGAGAAATCTACCATGTATAGATCATCTTTCCTATACCCTTCAAAGACTAGATACTTGTCAGATTCCATTAGTACAAGGCAACGATATTTTCCGAATAGCACAATCATGTTTAAGTCACAAAGCATTGAGACAGACATTAAGTTGAACCCCAGGGATTCAACAAGCATCACTTTATCCATGTGTTGATCCTTTGAGATTGCAACTCTACCTAGACCCAATACCTTGCTTTTACCAGTGTCAGCAAATGTGATGTGACTCTTGTCAGATGGACGTAAGGTTGAGTCCATGAGAAGACTTTGATCACCAGTCATATGATTAGTGCATCCGCTGCACATAATCCACTCTGAAGCATGAGGTGTCATACCCTACAGTGCAGTTAGGAGGATAGGCTTCACATAGTGTGTTGTGAAGCATAATCATTTGATGCACACACGGATTATCACAGCTTAGATCAAGGTTAGAACTCATAGTAAGACTGGTAAGCGATTCACATGGGAAATATATATTAAGACCATTTTATCATGCGTCCCTTATAGTGTTTTAGGTCCCCAGCAATAGTATCGGACGCCTTTGATTGCTGGCTGGAGACCATATTCTGCAAAAGAGAGTTAGTTCTTCTTTACCACCCACATCTTCAGGGGATGCTTAGAAGCAATGAGTCTAAGTGCAGCATCTGAGAATTTCGGCTTTGGAGCCCTAGCAAATAGCCTTGCAGGAGACGAATGATACTCATATGAATAAGCACAAAAGTTCTTAGTTCTATGAACATAGCTGTTTGAAGACACACGCTCATATTCATAAGTTTGAGTACGATTTCCCTGCAAAACATTGCCGTTAGGGTGACTCAGGTGAGTCCTGTATCCGTATGAAGCCGTAGGACCATATGATGCCTTTGGTCTGGGGTTTGTCTTCTTCCCTTGTGGTGTCATGACAACATTCACACGGAGATTCACAAGATAGCTTTTGGGAACCCAGATCTTCTTCATTGGTGGTCCATTCCTGCAGTTAGTACCAATATACCTGGCAAACACTTCACCATTATGATTTTTGAACAGTTTATAGTTTGCATCAAAGGATTCATCAATGATAATAGGATTAGCACAGGTAAAGCCAAATAAAGTGGATGGATCCACTGAAGGTTCCTTTGCAGCAACCCATGTGGTTTCGGGATACTGCTCAGGCTTCCAGTAGGAACCATCAACATTCATTTCCTCTCGAACCCAACACCCTCTTTCCTAGGGTTTCGGTTCAGAATCTGCTTTTTGAGGACATCGCAAAGTGTCTGATGTCCTTTCAGACTTTTATACATCCATGTTTCAAGCAATGTCTTCAACCTAGCATTTTCATCAGCAATAGTAGTGGTGGGTTAGTTACCACATCAGTAGTTGAAGACAAAGCAATAGTAGCAGTAGTGGAACATTCAGCAGCAGAGGTAGCGTTATCACGCTCAATGCATTTTAGACATGGTGGTTCAAATCCTTCCTGTTTAACGTTGATTTGTTGAGCAAGTAATGAATCACGCTCCTTCAGAAGATCTCCATAATCCACTCTTATCTTTTCAATATCTTGCTTTCTTTGAATACATTAAGAAGAAAGCTTCTCATGATCAGACAAAAGAGCATTATGTTGATCTTGAAGGGCGTCAAACTTGGAATGAAGTCTCTGAAGACTCTCAGCCAATGCTTTTGACTGATCCATTTCTTCGCCCAACATATCATCACTCTTACTAAGCATGTTTTGAACCTTTTCCAAGACTCTTTGTTGTTTAGTGGCAAGGGAAGCAAGTTTGACATAGCTGGGGCCAAATTCATCACCTGATTCATCATCACTAGTTTCAGAGAGGTAGCATTCAGTTACCTTAGCACCCCCTGCCATGAGGCATGGTGAATATGAAGACGATTCAGGTGGAAAGGTCATCTCTTTAAGAGACTCCTTGTAGTCATCAAGCCAAGGATCATGACGATTAAGATGACTTTCATAGACCTCAGAAAGCCGGTCCCAGATTAGCTTCGCGTGATTGAGGTGCATGACGTTCCTGAACTGATTTCAGGACAGACAGGAGTAGATGACATCCTTCGCTGTGAGGTTGAGTAGAGTGTACTTGCGAATGTCATCAGCCTCTTGCATCTTGCATAGATCGGTAAGACCAATCTCAGTGACCGTCCACAGTTCGCTATTCATAGCCATGAGTCGCTTCTTCATCATGGCCTTCCACCGAGGATACTCATGACCGTCAAAAGTGGGGCAAGATACATTCCTCGATCCTGCAGTCGACATAGCTAAACTCCAGGTGGTTAAACCGAATCACACAGAACAAGGGAGTACCTTGCTCTGATACCAATTGAAAGTGCTAGTTATCGACTAGAGGGGGGGGG
>NW_025239398.1:0-3905 GCF_018294505.1 Triticum aestivum
GGCGTCAGGATCGGCTGGCCCGCGACCTGGAACATCGCTGCACCTATGACCAGTACATGGTCTGCAAAATTGGTCGGCTGGCTGCTAGAAGCTTTGGCTTGTTTGTAGGCAACAGAGCCTTTCTAAGGCGGTCTCCTCCTCTCCTTTTTCTTGGGCTGACCTTCCAGACCCTTCCTTAACCCCTCCACCAGTTTTGTCGGGCTAAGCACTGTATGACCCTCGGCTAGTTGAGCCTGCGTTGAGGCGGCATCTTCAGGCGTGTCCTGTGAGGATTGCATGAAGAGAGACTTCTTGCAATCAACCCTACTAGGACGTTCCTGCCCGGGCACATCATCCGTCTCCTCATCAGCATGCTGATAGCCCAAATCATCATATGGTTGGCTCATCATATCTACGTCGTCGTCATAGGCGCTTGTATTGAGGAACTGAAGAGGGCCATCCTCCTCCATCTCATCATCCATTCTTTCTGCTACGGGGGAGCTTACATCATCCACTACTGGACCCCCTTCCTCGCGTCGTCCGCAACTCTCACCCAGCACTACATGTGCTGGTAATTGCGTAGGCGGGGTGGTGGTGTTCATACATGCTTGTTGATGTGTGGTTATTGATGTGCTCTTTGCCGCTTCCAGACGAAGAAGATTCTTCGGCCATAGCAGCATCCAACCCTTGCTGGCCGCGTCGAGGTATCGTCCTCCTCACCCCCAAGCCGTACTCGAGGAGGCAAATCCTCATGTCCCGATTTCGCACTCGACAAGTCAACCCTGAAGTGGCCAACGGGGATCGGCTGGCCGTGGAACGTGAGTTCCAAGTGCTTCGTTATCACTACCTTTCCCACGTCCACCCTCTGGCCTTTGATTATGTAGAGTACGGTGCACGGGGTTTCGTCGGCCTGCAAAGATGCGGCATAAAACATCCGAAAGGCAACGAAAACAGAATATTCTAGATATATGTTGGTGCGACGTGCAATTACTGTGAGGGCGTCGAGCTCAGCCAAAGACGAAGGCCCGCCTAGCACCCCAGAGATAGAGGACGGGTTGCTATGAGCGGGTGCGGGTGCGGGCGCGGTTTTGTGAGCACGTGATGGTGCGGTTGTGATGTTCATCGAGTTACTCTCGACGAAGCTGAGCATGGGAAAATCATGTGCCGTCTTGTTTGGATTTTCCTTCATCCAGTTGATGACAGCCAGGATCAAGTTATTAGCAAAATCATTTCTGCAGGCAGCTAAAGCTGCTTGGACTGCCTGCTTGAGCAACTCATCTTTCTCCTGAGCTTCTTTTTGCGCGTCCTCACCTATTTTTTTTCTCGAACGCGAGCTTCACCTTCTCATCGATGTTCGCCTGACTTAACTTCTTTTTCTACTTCTTGGCCTCCGGGCCCTCGTTGTAAAAGACCTTCCATGTGGCTCCATCTCGAGCGCCGTGCACATGTCCATATTGCGGCCGCTGGTGCAAAGGGAGTTCCTTCAGTTTGTTCAAGGCCCGGTTGAGAGGGGTGTCCCACTTGGGCATCATCGACAAGGACTCGCTTTCGGCTGCAAGCCTGTGTTGCTTCTCCTACAGGAGGTATGTGAATTGTTTATGAATGTGTAGTCGAATTGATCATAAGCTAAATCTAAGGTGTGTTAAAAGAATAATTACCTGTATTCTTTCCAATTTCCTTGGGAGCAGGTTCGTATAAAAAACCTTCTTTTCCATGTCCCACTTGTAGCGAGCCCTGATGAAGTCACGCTCCAAGGGGCCGGTGAACTTCGCAAAGGGGTCTGAGATCCCCGCAGCTTCACATTCCGCGTCCTCCTTAACCCATATGGGCCTTTTGCCAAGGTAGCCATGGCTTCCGAGGCATTGGTTCCTCATGTTGCTTTGCTGAAGTGCCTTGAATATCTTAGCCTTAGCCTTGGATGCCTCGGTAGCGCACGTGTCCTTGAACTCTTGGAACTCCTCTTCCGTAAGTGTCAGATTCTCCTCCAGAATCTTGGACATGGATTCTTTAGCATCAATAGCTCGTTTGACGCTCCCTTTCTAGGAGGACAAATCATTGCAGAACATGCCCATGGCGTGATTGTTAATCTCTTTCATCTTCGGATCATCCCACGGGTGTTCTATGTGAGCATCCCGGCCGGGGAACTGGAATCTCTTCTGCAGCTTCGTTAGGAGCAATTCCTTCAAATGTTCTTTACCCCTTAAGTCATCGTCATTGATGCTCGTGCATTCCCATAGGATGCACCCGAGTTGGTTCCCGTAGCACTTGCGAGGTTCTTCCGGCTCTAATGGCTCAAACTTGCCAGGGGCCATCTTTGTGATCAGCAATCGTCAGATGCCGTATTTGTTAGGTTTTCGTATCCTCTCCTTCTTCTGCTTCTTCTTTCGTTAGCGGCTTCGGTGCCGGTACCTTCCCCGCCGGTCCCGTCGCCGCCATCAGTGCCGGTGCCGGTTCCATCGGTGTCGATGTCGGCATCAGTACCATCATCGAGGCGGCCCTGCAAACCTTGTTTGTGCTTACTAGCCAAAAAGTCGAGGTAGTCATGTTCACCCTCATAATCCATCTGGTCTGCACCATGGTCAGAAGGCCTAGTTTATTTGCTGTTCGACTGTTTTCTACGATTAAGTCTCCTTGTTTAATTCTTAAAATATAATAAAATGCGTAATGACATAAAAAGTATATGGTTTGACGGAATGCCATTTCATTCCCGTTGCTGCAAATCCCGACACTCGATATGCCTACTTTCTAGCACAAGTCATGCAAAAATTCACGAGAAATTTCGGCATGACCTTTGCTAAAAAGTGGACATATCGAGCGTCTAAAATTCACCAGAACGGAAATGTATCAACAATCCTGCGAAACATAGGACACTCGGATCATTTCCCTACACATAACCATCATTTTCCAAATCACACATACACTTCCAAATTGCATATAACATATCAACGAGGGCAAATCACATTTACTCGGATCGTTACTGAAGTGGAGTTCAAGAAGTTATCATTACTTGTAAAATGCATATAACAGGAAGAAAAATATAGAACTTGAAGAAAAATACAAGAAGTACTTTTTCTTCACAAAATTTGTAACTAGTGTTAATCAATTCTGTTTTTTCTTTAAATAGAAACAATTGCTTTAACTAAAAAAATTAAATACATAGAATTATGTTAACTACACCTATAGGACACCTAAATTGCGTACTAGGACCTCCACCAATAAAAATTCCTGGAATAATATGTCTGTCCTAATTTGCTACCTAGCAAAATACCAATAAAAATTCCTAGAATAATATTTCTGTCTTAATTTGATACAGAAAGTATACACAGAAAAAATTGACTTTATTTCTGTCCTATTTTATAATATTGATAATTTTGAATTCAGAATTCACAAAATGCCTACAAGCATGAACAGTAGTAACATCAGGATATAGCTATTTCATCAAGACATTTTCTGATAATTGAATTCCTAATTTTCTGAATTTTTAATTCACGACATCATTTTCTAAATTTTGAATTCACAAAATCTACTATTTTCAATTGTAAATTAAACATAGCTATTTCATGAACCCTCGAACCTAACTACATTAACCTAACTACATGAACCCTAGAACCCTTAGGCAGAGAGAGAGAAGGAGGGGTGGAGGACTTACAAGAGGCTAGGGGAGACGTCGGCGGCGAGGTGAGCTCAGGAGAGATGTCGACGGCGAGCTGGAGCTTGGGGAAGATGGCTGCGGGTGGAGGAGCGGGCGCCGATGAGACGGGCGGCGACGGACGAGGCGCAGGCGGCGACGGAGGGCGCGCGACGGCCGACGGAGGGCAACGACGCGGCTTGGGAGGAGAGGAATCGAATGGGGAATGGGATGGAGGAAAGAAGGAGAGGAGGAAGATAGCACAGTGGGTTATGTTAGAATAGCAGTAGCACAGTTC
>NW_025239399.1:0-3905 GCF_018294505.1 Triticum aestivum
TTATAGCTTGGCATGAAACCGTGCCGAAGCAGGTGCAGGTGAACTTCTCTTGAGGAAGAGTAACCCTTCTGATTCTTACAGTCAACACATGGACAGATAACAAAACCCTTCTGCTTGTTCGCATTAGCCACTACGAGGAAATCTTTCAAACCCGTAGTGAACTCGCGGGAGAGTCGGTTACCGTACATCCATTGCCGATTCATCTGCATTATTATAATATAAAATATATAATTAACCATCATGCATTTGTTAAACTAACTAGCTATAAACAATAGAAATTAAACAATGAACAACACACATGCATATTTTATCAATGACACACATGCATGAAAGGTTCAAGTTGCTAACCGCGATCGAGGAGGAAAAAATAAATGAGGAACCTCAAGTGTGGCTCCAACACTTCATATCATGTTTGTTTCACGCTCTTGGGGCATTTCATCAAACACCTTGTGTGCATAAGAGGAACCAAAAGCAAACCTACACCCCTTGTGAAGCTTGCGAAGAGAAGTGGCACCAAATGGCTAAGTGAGTGTGCTGAACTAGTATATATAGGGGAGGAGCTTTAGTCGTGGTTGGCCTGGCCAACCGCGACTAAAGGCCTTTGGGCACCTTTAGTCGCGGTTGGCCTGGCCAACCGCGACTAAAGCCCCTCACGTGCATCAGCTGGCCACCGAGCGCCCTGGGCCCAGGCATTTGGTCGCGGTTCGTCTGCCGAACCGCGACTAAAGACTTCATTAGTCGCGGTTCCTACAGTTTCACGACTAATGGGGCTGGACGGAAGTCTCTTTTTCTACCAGTGAAGCGAGCAATCTGCTTGCTCATTTTGGTCGTCTAGAGGAATGAAAAGTAGTTTGGTTAGTATCAGGGCTGATGAAATATTAGACCTCATTCTACGGGATTGTAATGTGACTAGAGCGTGACGTGCACGTCCCCGCAAAAAATACAAAACTGCGGATGCTTCAGGTGGGTCGCGTCGTGTACGTAGTCGCAGCGAAGCAGCTAGAGCGTGATGTGCACGTATGCCGTCCAGCGGTACACATGCCAAGCAGCAGACCCTCCCAAAAAACATGCCGAAGCTGAAACGCTGCCGGATTGGAGCGAGATGAAAAATCTCCAAGCCATGGCCCAGAGGAGCACCATCGCGGCAAAAGTCGCTTTGTGAGCCGATGAAATTGTCCGTTGCGAGCGATAGAACCATCCACCGCCGGAGCGGCAGACAGAGGGAGGGAAAGCCCACGGCCTCGCCGCCGGCGCTGGATAGAGGGAAACGGATCACCATCCTTTACGTCGCGTCAGGAGCGAGGGGAAAGGAAGAGAACGGTTCGTGTACTAGTGGTCAGACTTGGGCATCCACGCGCGTGCATGTTTCACTTGTAATGCACACTTTTTTTTTTCTTGTTGGACTTGCAATGCACACTTGATAGTCAAGTCAGATCGTGACCAAGGCGGGGATTGATTATTATAGTCCGTCCGTCCAGGGAAATGAAAATCGTTCTCAAAAAGAAAAAAATGATAGAAAATGGGCGTTGAACCATTTGCTCGTCTCCTGCGTCCCAAGTGCACAAGAGAAGTCACGCACATGATAGAGACCAAAGGTCAGGTCCCACCAACAGTTGCAATCCCAAATGGAATAAACAAATAAATACTAGTACTACAGTAGTAACACATATATTAGCAAAAAATGGGCACGTCCGTATTACTAGCACACAACAACCGTACGTACTAGGCGTCGGATAGCGTGGATATATAGTGAGTGCGCTCGTCACGTTCACGGTCACAACTTTTTGTTGTTGTTGTTGTTGTTGTTTTTTTTTGAGGATTTTTGTTGTTGTTGTTGTTGTTGATATAGTAGATAGATAAAAAAAAGTGTGTCACACAACACAAAGCTGAGCGCGCATGCAGCCGCACGCAGCGGAGCACCTTTGTTGGGAACGAACGAGGAGGAGGAGGAGGAGACTTTAGTAATACGGCTGGCCCGCGCTGTCTGTCTCGTCTGGGAGCGATTCGATTCGATGTGGGGGAGAGTCATGTGGGGGAGGCGAAACAGCAGTAATTCATTTCCATTTACCGCTCGCGACAATTGGGGAGTCGGTGGCATTTATTGGACGCGCTAATTGCCAATTAGCAAACGGAACGGAACGGACGAGCGAGAGGCGCGGAGGAGGCCAGCATCTACGGCTGCGAGCCACCCCACCACCGCTATAAGTACGATGCCCCCTTAACCATATCTATCACCACACCATTCTCCCACTCCCACTCCCACTCCAGTAGCCAAGCCGCCACCAGAAATGAAGGATCCACATCTCGAGCGCCGCTTCTCCGGCGACACGCGCCGGAGGCATCTCTCGATGCGACGTCGACACCATCTCCGGTGCGCGCCAAGAGGCGCCTCGCTTCTGGAGGCGGTCGACGTCACCGAAAGTCCCGCCGACGGCCGGCACTGGCTCCGGCGGCATCACACCATGCCGTGTGAGTACGGTGTGCCGACGCCTTTGTCTCGGTGGCCATCGTGCGTCGCTTCCCTTCCCGAGGCCGTAGACACTAACCAAGCCCCGGCCGGCCGGTCCTCACGCCACACGGATCCGGTCACCGGTGGTGCGTGGTCACTTCGTTGCACCGGCGGCCGCGCGGCGGGGTATCCTGACCCGGATCCGGTCACCTTTGGTGTGAATACCGCCTGTTTTTTTTTGAAGGTGCAAAGTAAACACCTTCATCGGATGGGCCGCCCGTTACGGACCCATTGCATCGCGGGCCGTAACTCGTCCTGGGCAGAATTCTTCTTCTCTCGTCTACAGAGCCGGCCCGCTAACGGCTCGGTCCATCAATGACCTAGCCACGGCCGACACCACTCCTCCTGTCCGCTCCGCTCCGCTGAAAGCACAAGTGCTCTCCAGGTGGTTTTGGTAATTAATGTCAACATATCTCTTGTTGGACTAACACTTTTATCTATGACCTAGAATTGTATTAACCGGAAACATAATATATGTGTGAATACATAGACAAACAGAGTGTCACTAGTATGCCTCTACTTGACTAGCTCGTTAATCAAAGATGGTTATGTTTCCTAACCATGAACAAAGAGTTGTTATTTGATTAACGGGATCACATCATTAGTTGAATGATCTGATTGACATGACTCATTTCATTAGCTTAGCACCCGGTCGTTTAGTATGTTGTTATTGCTTTCTTCATGACTTATACATGTTCCTATGACTATGAGATTATGCAACTCCCGTTTACCGGAGGAACACTTTGTGTGCTACCAAACGTCACAACGTAACTGGGTGATTATAAAGGAGATCTACAGGTGTCTCCAAAGGTACATGTTGGGTTGGCATATTTCAAGATTAGGATTTGTCACTCCGATTGTCGGAGAGGTATCTCTGGGCCCTCTCGGTAATGCACATCACATAAGCCTTGCAAGCATTGCAACTAATGAGTTAGTTGTGAGATGATGTATTACGGAACGAGTAAAGAGACTTGCCGGTAACGAGATTGAACTAGGTATTAGATACCGACGATCGAATCTCGGCAAGTAACATACCGATGACAAAGGGAACAACGTATGTTGTCATGCGGTCTGACCGATAAAGATCTTCGTAGAATATGTAGGAGCCAATATGGGCATCCAGGTCCCGCTATTGGTTATTGACCGGAGATGTATCTCAGTCATGTCTACATTGTTCTCGAACCGTAGGGTCCGCACGCTTAACGTTACGATGACAGTTATTATGAGTTTATGCATTTTGATGTACCGAAGTTAGTTCGGAGTCCCGGATATGATCATGGACATGACGAGGAGTCTCGAAATGGTCGAGACATAAAGATTGATATAATGGATGACTATATTCGGACTCCGGAAGGGTTCCGGAGAAGTGTCGGCTAAAACCGGAGCACCGGGGGGG
>NW_025239400.1:0-616 GCF_018294505.1 Triticum aestivum
TTTCTGACTTCATTTGTTATTTTTCATGCATTTACTAATTATTTTGAGCTATAAGACCCTAAAATTGAAAAGCATTTCAAATGAACTCTGAAAAGGTTGAAAGTTAGCATGATATCATCATTTCATCCACATAGCATGTGCAAGAAAGTTGAGAGGGTGACGGCAAAAACTGGATGCACTTCGTGTACAAAACGGACAATCGCTTTCAAAGTATCAGGATTTCATCCGGAAACTCGTCTGTTACAAAGGGATTTCATTTTCTAAACCTTATTTGAACTCCTGACTTTTTGTGTGTTCAAAATGCACCATTCAAAGCCACCTCATCATTTTTCAATCCTTTCTGACTTCATTTGTTATTTTTCATGCATTTACTAATTATTTTGAGCTATAAGACCCTAAAATTGAAAAGCATTTCAAATGAACTATGAAAAGGTTGAAAGTTGGCATGATATCATCATTTCATCCACATAGCATGTGCAAGAAAGTTGAGAGGGTTACGGCAAAAACTGGATGCACTTCGTGTGCAAAACGGACAATCTCTTTCAAAGTATCAGGATTTCATCCGGAAACTCGTCTGTTACAAAGGGATTTCATTTTCTAAACCTTATTTGAACTC
>NW_025239400.1:626-1563 GCF_018294505.1 Triticum aestivum
TTATTTTTCATGCATTTACTAATTATTTTGAGCTATAAGACCATAAAATTGAAAAGCGTTTCAAATGAACTATGAAAAGGTTGAAAGTTGGCATGATATCATCATTTCATCCACATAGCATGTGCAAGAAAGTTGAGAGGGTTACGGCAAAAACTGGATGCACTTCGTGTACAAAACGGACAATCTCTTTCAAAGTATTAGGATTTCATCCGGAAACTCGTCTGTTACAAAGGGATTTCATTTTTTTAAACTTATTTGAACTCCTGACTTTTTGTGTGTTCAAAATGCAGCATTCAAAGCCACATCATCATTTTTCAATCCTTTCTGACTTCATTTGTTATTTTTCATGCATTTACTAATTATTTTGAGCTATAAGACCCTAAAATTGAAAAGCATTTCAAATGAACTCTGAAAAGGTTGAAAGTTAGCATGATATCATCATTTCATCCACATAGCATGTGCAAGAAAGTTGAGAGGGTGACGGCAAAAACTGGATGCACTTCGTGTACAAAACGGACAATCGCTTTCAAAGTATCAGGATTTCATCCGGAAACTCGTCTGTTACAAAGGGATTTCATTTTCTAAACCTTATTTGAACTCCTGACTTTTTGTGTGTTCAAAATGCACCATTCAAAGCCACCTCATCATTTTTCAATCCTTTCTGACTTCATTTGTTATTTTTCATGCATTTACTAATTATTTTGAGCTATAAGACCCTAAAATTGAAAAGCATTTCAAATGAACTATGAAAAGGTTGAAAGTTGGCATGATATCATCATTTCATCCACATAGCATGTGCAAGAAAGTTGAGAGGGTTACGGCAAAAACTGGATGCACTTCGTGTGCAAAACGGACAATCTCTTTCAAAGTATCAGGATTTCATCCGGAAACTCGTCTGTTACAAAGGGATTTCATTTTCTAAACCTTATTTGAACTC
>NW_025239400.1:1573-2190 GCF_018294505.1 Triticum aestivum
TTATTTTTCATGCATTTACTAATTATTTTGAGCTATAAGACCATAAAATTGAAAAGCGTTTCAAATGAACTATGAAAAGGTTGAAAGTTGGCATGATATCATCATTTCATCCACATAGCATGTGCAAGAAAGTTGAGAGGGTTACGGCAAAAACTGGATGCACTTCGTGTACAAAACGGACAATCTCTTTCAAAGTATTAGGATTTCATCCGGAAACTCGTCTGTTACAAAGGGATTTCATTTTTTTAAACTTATTTGAACTCCTGACTTTTTGTGTGTTCAAAATGCAGCATTCAAAGCCACATCATCATTTTTCAATCCTTTCTGACTTCATTTGTTATTTTTCATGCATTTACTAATTATTTTGAGCTATAAGACCCTAAAATTGAAAAGCATTTCAAATGAACTCTGAAAAGGTTGAAAGTTAGCATGATATCATCATTTCATCCACATAGCATGTGCAAGAAAGTTGAGAGGGTGACGGCAAAAACTGGATGCACTTCGTGTACAAAACGGACAATCGCTTTCAAAGTATCAGGATTTCATCCGGAAACTCGTCTGTTACAAAGGGATTTCATTTTCTAAACCTTATTTGAACTCCTGACTTTTTGTGTGTT
>NW_025239400.1:2200-3905 GCF_018294505.1 Triticum aestivum
TGAAAAGGTTGAAAGTTGGCATGATATCATCATTTCATCCACATAGCATGTGCAAGAAAGTTGAGAGGGTTACGGCAAAAACTGGATGCACTTCGTGTGCAAAACGGACAATCTCTTTCAAAGTATCAGGATTTCATCCGGAAACTCGTCTGTTACAAAGGGATTTCATTTTCTAAACCTTATTTGAACTCCTGACTTTTTGTGTGTTTAAAATGCACCATTCAAAGCCACATCATCATTTTTCAATCCTTTCTGACTTGATTTGTTATTTTTCATGCATTTACTAATTATTTTGAGCTATAAGACCATAAAATTGAAAAGCGTTTCAAATGAACTCTGAAAAGGTTGAAAGTTGGCATGATATCATCATTTCATCCACATAGCATGTGCAAGAAAGTTGAGAGGGTGACGGCAAAAACTGGATGCACTTCGTGTACAAAACGGACAATCTCTTTCAAAGTATCAGGATTTCATCCGGAAACTCGTCTGTTACAAAGGGATTTCATTTTTTTAAACTTATTTGAACTCCTGACTTTTTGTGTGTTCAAAATGCACCATTCAAAGCCACATCATCATTTTTCAATCCTTTCTGACTTCATTTGTTATTTTTCATGCATTTACTAATTATTTTGAGCTATAAGACCCTAAAATTGAAAAGCATTTCAAATGAACTCTGAAAAGGTTGAAAGTTGGCATGATATCATCATTTCATCCACATAGCATGTGCAAGAAAGTTGAGAGGGTTACGGCAAAAAATAGATGCACTTCGTGTACAAAACGGACAATCTCTTTCAAAGTATCAGGATTTCATCCGGAAACTCGTCTGTTACAAAGGGATTTCATTTTTTAAACCTTATTTGAACTCCTGACTTTTTGTGTGTTCAAAATGCACCATTCAAAGCCACATCATCATTTTTCAATCCTTTCTGACTTCATTTGTTATTTTTCATGCATTTACTAATTATTTTGAGCTATAAGACCCTAAAATTGAAAAGCATTTCAAATGAACTATGAAAAGGTTGAAAGTTGGCATGATATCATCATTTCATCCACATAGCATGTGCAAGAAAGTTGAGAGGGTTACGGCAAAAACTGGATGCACTTCGTGTGCAAAACGGACAATCTCTTTCAAAGTATCAGGATTTCATCCGGAAACTCGTCTGTTACAAAGGGATTTCATTTTCTAAACCTTATTTGAACTCCTGACTTTTTGTGTGTTTAAAATGCACCATTCAAAGCCACATCATCATTTTTCAATCCTTTCTGACTTGATTTGTTATTTTTCATGCATTTACTAATTATTTTGAGCTATAAGACCATAAAATTGAAAAGCGTTTCAAATGAACTCTGAAAAGGTTGAAAGTTGGCATGATATCATCATTTCATCCACATAGCATGTGCAAGAAAGTTGAGAGGGTGACGGCAAAAACTGGATGCACTTCGTGTACAAAACGGACAATCTCTTTCAAAGTATCAGGATTTCATCCGGAAACTCGTCTGTTACAAAGGGATTTCATTTTTTTAAACTTATTTGAACTCCTGACTTTTTGTGTGTTCAAAATGCACCATTCAAAGCCACATCATCATTTTTCAATCCTTTCTGACTTCATTTGTTATTTTTCATGCATTTACTAATTATTTTGAGCTATAAGACCCTAAAATTGAAAAGCATTTCAAATGAACTCTGAAAAGGTTGAAAGTTGGC
>NW_025239401.1:0-803 GCF_018294505.1 Triticum aestivum
TAGAAAATGCATGAAAAATAACATATGAAGTCAGAAAGGATTGAAAAATGATGATGTGGCTTTGAATGGTGCATTTTGAACACACAAAAAGTCAGGAGTTCAAATAAGTTTTCAAAAATGAAATCCCTTTGTAACAGACGAGTTTCCGTATGAAATCCTGATACTTTGAAAGCGATTGTCCGTTTTGTACACGAAGTGCATCCAGTTTTTGCCGTAACCCTCTCAACTTTCTTGCACATGCTATGTGGATGAAATGATGGTACCATGCCAAGTTTCAACCTTTTCAGAGTTCATTTGAAATGCTTTTCAATTTTAGGGTCTTATAGCTCAAAATAATTAGATAATGCATGAAAAATAACAAATGAAGTTAGAAAGGATTGAAAAATGATGATGTGGCTTTGAATGGTGCATTTCCAACACACACAAAATCAGGAGTTCAAATAAGTTTAAAAAAATGAAATCCCTTTGTAACAGACGAGTTTCCGTATGAAATCTTGATACTTTGAAAGAGATTGTCTGTTTTGTACACGAAGTGCATCCAGTTTTTGCCGTAACCCTCTCAACTTTCTTGCACATGCTATGTGGATGAAAGGATGATACCATGCCAACTTTCAACCTTTTCAGAGTTCATTTGAAATGCTTTTCAATTTTAGGGTCTTATAGCTCAAAATAATTAGATAATGCATGAAAAATAACAAATGAAGTCAAATAGGATAGGAAAATGATGATGTGGCTTTGAATGGTGCATTTTGAACACACGAAAAGTCAGGAGTTCAAATAAGTTTAAAAAAATAAAATCCCTT
>NW_025239401.1:813-1318 GCF_018294505.1 Triticum aestivum
ATCCTGATACTTTGAAAGAGATTTTCCGTTTTGTACACGAAGTGTATCCAGTTTTTGCCGTAACCCTCTCAACTTTCTTGCACATGCTATGTGGATGAAATGATGATACCATGCCAACTTTCAACCTTTTGAGAGTTCATTTGAAATGCTTTTCAATTTTAGGGTCTTATAGCTCAAAATATTTAGTAAATTCACGAAAAATTACAAATGAAGTCAGAAAGGATTGAAAAATGATGATGTGGCTTTGAATGGTGCATTTTGAACATATAAAAAGTCAGGAGTTCAAATAAGTTTTAAAAAATGAAATCCCTTTGTAACAGACGAGTTTCCGTATGAAATCCGGATACTTTGAAAGAGATTGTCCGTTTTGTACACGAAGTGCATCCAGTTTTTGCCGTAACCCTCTCAACTTTCTTGCACATGCTATGTGGATGAAATGATGATACCATACCAACTTTTAACCTTTCAGAGTTCATTTGAAATGCTTTTCAATTTTAGGGTCTTA
>NW_025239401.1:1328-2467 GCF_018294505.1 Triticum aestivum
GATACTTTGAAAGAGATTGTCCGTTTTGTACACGAAGTGCATCCAGTTTTTGCCGTAACCCTCTCAACTTTCTTGCACATGCTATGTGGATGAAATGATGATACCATGCCAACTTTTAACCTTTCAGAGTTCATTTGAAATGCTTTTCAATTTTAGGGTCTTATAGCTCAAAATAATTAGTAAATGCATGAAAAATAAGAAATGAAGTCAGAAAGGATTGAAAAATGATGATGTGGGTTTGAATGGTGCATTTTGAACACACAAAAAGTCAGGAGTTCAAATAAGTTTTCAAAAATGAAATCCCTTTGTAACAGACGAGTTTCCGTATGAAATCCTGATACTTTGAAAGAGATTGTCCGTTTTGTACACGAAGTGCATCCAGTTTTTGCCGTAACCCTCTCAACTTTCTTGCACATGCTATGTGGATGAAATGATGATACCATGCCAACTTTCTACCTTTTGAGAGTTCATTTGAAATGCTTTTCAATTTTAGGGTCTTATAGCTCAAAATAATTAGTAAATGCATGAAAAATAACAAATGAAGTCAGAAAGGATAGAAAAATGATGATGTGCCTTTGAATGGTGCATTTTGAACACACAAAAACTCAGGAGTTCAAATAAGTTTCAAAAAATGAAATCCCTTTGTAACAGACGAGTTTCCGTATGAAATCCTGATACTTTGAAAGAGATTGTCCGTTTTGTACACGAAGTGCATCCAGTTTTTGCCGTAACGCTCTCAACTTTCTTGCACATGCTACGTGGATGAAATGATGATACCATGCCAACTATCAACCTTTTCAGGGTTCATTTGAAATGCTTTTCATTTTTATGGTCTTATAGCTCAAAATAATTAGTAAATGCATGAAAAATAACAAATGAAGTCAGAAAGAATTGAAAAATGATGACGTGGCTTTGAATGTTGCGTTTGGCACACACAAAAAGTCAGGAGTTCAAATAAGTTTTAAAAAATGAAATCCCTTTGTAACAGACGAGTTTCCTTATGAAATCCTTATACTTTGAAAGAGATTGTCCGTTTTGTACACGAAGTGCATCCAGTTTTCGCCGTAACCCTCTCAACTTTCTTGCACATGCTATGTGGATGAAATGATGATACCATGCCAACTTTCAACCTTTTCAGA
>NW_025239401.1:2477-3185 GCF_018294505.1 Triticum aestivum
TGAAAAATGATGATGTGGCTTTGAATGGTGCATTTTGGACACACAAAAAGTCAGGAGTTCAAATAAGTTTTAAAAAATGAAATCGCTTTGTAACAGACGAGTTTCCGTATGAAATCCTGATACTTTGAAAGAGATTGTCTGTTTTGTACACGAAGTGCATCCAGTTTTTGCCGTAACCCTCTCAACTTTCTTGCACATGCTATGTGGATGAAATGATGATACCATGCCAACTTTCAACCTTTTCAGAGTTCATTTGAAATGCTTTTCAGTTTTAGGGTCTTATAGCTCAAAATAATTAGTAAATGCATGAAAAATAACAAATGAAGTCAGAAAGGATTGAAAAATGATGATGTGGCTTTGAATGTTGTATTTTGAACACACAAAAAGTCAGGAGTTCAAATAAGTTTTAAAAAATGAAATCCCTTTGTAACAGACGAGTTTCCGTATGAAATCCTGATACTTTGAAAGAGATTGTCCGTTTTGTACACGAAGTGCATCCAGTTTTTGCTGTAACCCACTCAACTTTCTTGCACATGCTATGTGGATGAAATGATGATACCATGCCAACTTTCAACCTTTTCAGAGTTCATTTGAAATGCTTTTCAGTTTTAGGGTCTTATAGCTCAAAATAATTAGTAAATGCATGAAAAATAACAAATGAAGTCAGAAAGGATTGAAAAATGATGATGTGGCTTTGAATGGTGCATT
>NW_025239401.1:3195-3904 GCF_018294505.1 Triticum aestivum
AAAATAATTAGATAATGCATGAAAAATAACAAATGAAGTTAGAAAGGATTGAAAAATGATGATGTGGCTTTGAATGGTGCATTTCGAACACACACAAAATCAGGAGTTCAAATAAGTTTAAAAAAATGAAATCCGTTTGTAACAGACGAGTTTCCGTATGAAATCCTGATACTTTGAAAGAGATTGTCCGTTTTGTACACGAAGTGCATCCAGTTTTTACCGTAACCCTCTCAACTTTCTTGCACATGCTATGTGGATGAAATGATGATACCATGCCAAGTTTCAACCTTTTCAGAGTTCATTTGAAATGCTTTTCAATTTTATGGTCTTATAGCTCAAAATAATTAGTAAATGCATGAAAAATAACAAATGAAGTCATAAAGGATTGAAAAATGATGATGTGGCTTTGAATGGTGCATTTCGAACACACAAAAAATCAGGAGTTCAAATAAGTTTTAAAAAATGAAATCCCTTTGTAACAGACGAGTTTCCGTGTGAAATCCTGATACTTTGAAAGAGATTGTCCGTTTTGTACACGAAGTGCATCCAGTTTTTGCCGTAACCCACTCAACTTTCTTGCACATGCTATGTGGATGAAATGATGATACCATGCCAACTTTCAGCCTTTTTAGAGTTCATTTGAAATGCTTTTCAATTTTAGGGTCTTATAGCTCAAAATAATTAGAAAATGCATGAAAAATAACAAATG
>NW_025239402.1:0-3904 GCF_018294505.1 Triticum aestivum
CTCCGGGTGCCGGCGGCGGCGCCGTTCGTGAGGGGGGCCACGCACCGGAGACGCGTGCCGCCTCTTCGGACATGCCACAACACCACCCCGCATGTATGAGGGCCCGGTACGACGCTCCGGTGGCATTGCTACCCCCCCAGGGCCCCAGTCCCGCCTAACCCTGTAGCGTTTGACCATGGGATCTAGCCCTTTGACTTTGCACGGACGGGCTTTGACCAGTGGACCTCTCCACCCGGTTGTGTCGGGTCGGCCCAGAGGGACACCGGGGAGCAACATCCGGGCCAGGCCCACAGCTACATCCACTCCGTGTAGACCCGACGCATCCGTTTCCCCCCTCCGGGTGCCGGCGGCGGCGCCGTCCGTGAGGGGGGCACGCACCGGAGACGCGTGCTGGGCGTTTGCAACCGCCTCAACACTTCCAGACTTGTGAGAGGCCGCCTACGCAAGATTTTACGGTATGCTACCCCCCGAAGGCCGCCGGCCACAGTCGTAGACGTGCGAAGAGCAATCCGCGTAGAGAGAAGTGTTCAGATACTTCTCCATCACAAAAAATTATGAAAAATTACCATCAGTCCTATAGCACATGTGCCCACGTTGTGTAAAAAAACTCATGATTTTATCGCGCTCCAACTATTTAATAATATTCACGCTGCATCGTTACCGCAGAACGTCTACCACCGTTTCATTGCCGTCCGTGAGGGGGGCCACAACCCAGAGACGCGTGTCGCCTCTTCGGACATGCCACAACACCACCCCGCATGTATGAGGGCCCGGTACGACGCTCCGGTGGCATTGCTACCTCCCCAGGGCCCCCGTCCCGCCTAACCCTGTAGCGTTTGACCACGGGATCTAGCCCTTTGACTTTGCACGGACGGGCTTTGACCAGTGGACCTCTCCACCCGGTTGTGTTAGGTCGGCCCATAGGAACACTTTGGAGCAACATCCGGGCCAGGCCCACAGCTACATCCACTCCGTGTAGACTCGACGCGTCCGTTTCCCCCCTCCGGGTGCCGGCGGCGGCGCCGTTCGTGAGGGGGGCCACGCACCGGAGATGCGTGCCGCCTCTTCGGACATGCCACAACACCACCCCGCATGTATGAGGGCCCGGTACGACGCTCCGGTGGCATTGCTACCCCCCCAGGGCCCCCGTCCCGCCTAACCCTGTAGCGTTTGACCACGGGATCTAGCCCTTTGACTTTGCACGGACGGGCTTTGACCAGTGGACCTCTCCACCCGGTTGTGTCGGGTCGGCCCAGAGGGACACCGGGGAGCAACATCCGGGCCAGGCCCACAGCTACATCCACTCTGTGTAGACCCGACGCGTCCGTTTCCCCCCTCCGGGTGCCGGCGGCGGCGCCGTTCGTGAGGGGGGGCACGCACCGAAGACGCGTGCTGGGCGTTTGCAACCGCCTCAACACTTCCAGACTTGTGAGAGGCCGCCTACGCAAGATTTTACGGTATGCTACCCCCCGAAGGCCGCCGGCCACAGTCGTAGACGTGCGAAGAGCAATCCGCGTAGAGGGAAGTGTTCAGATACTTCTCCATCACAAAAAATTATGAAAAATTGCCATCAGTCCTATAGCACATGTGCCCACGTTGTGTAAAAAACTCATGATTTTATCGCGCTCCAAGTATTTAATAATATTCACGCTGCATCGTTACCGCAGAACGTCTACCACCGTTTCATTGCCGTCCGTGAGGGGGGCCACAACCCGGAGACGCGTGCCGCCTCTTCGGACATGCCACAACACCACCCCGCATGTATGAGGGCCCGGTACGACGCTCCGGTGGCATTGCTACCCCCCCAGGGCCCCCGTCCCGCCTAACCCTGTAGCATTTGACCACGGGATCTAGCCCTTTGACTTTGCACGGACGGGCTTTGACCAGTGGACCTCTCCACCCGGTTGTGTTAGGTCGGCCCATAGGAACACTTTGGAGCAACATCCGGGCCAGGCCCACAGCTACATCCACTCTGTGTAGACTCGACGCGTCCGTTTTCCCCTTCCGGGTGCCGGCGGCGGCGCCGTTCGTGAGGGGGGCCACGCACCGGAGACGCGTGCCGCCTCTTCGGACATGCCACAACACCACCCCGCATGTATGAGGGCCCGGTACGACGCTCCGGTGGCATTGCTACCCCCCAGGGCCCCCGTCCCGCCTAACCCTGTAGCGTTTGACCACGGGATCTAGCCCTTTGACTTTGCACGGACGGGCTTTGAACAGTGGACCTCTCCACCCGGTTGTGTCGGGTCGGCCTAGAGGGACACCGGGGAGCAACATCCGGGCCAGGCCCACAGCTACATCCACTCCGTGTAGACCCGACGCGTCCGTTTCCCCCCTCCGGGTGCCGGCGGCGGCGCCGTCCGTGAGGGGGGGCACGCACCGAAGACGCGTGCTGGGCGTTTGCAACCGCCTCAACACTTCCAGACTTGTGAGAGGCCGCCTACGCAAGATTTTACGGTATGCTACCCCCCGAAGGCCGCCGGCCACAGTCGTAGACGTGCGAAGAGCAATCCGCGTAGAGGGAAGTGTTCAGATACTTCTCCATCACAAAAAATTATGAAAAATTACCATCAGTCCTATAGCACATGTGCCCACGTTGTGTAAAAAACTCATGATTTTATCGCGCTCCAAGTATTTAATAATATTCACGCTGCATCGTTACCGCAGAACGTCTACCACCGTTTCATTGCCGTCCGTGAGGGGGGCCACAACCCGGAGACGCGTGCCGCCTCTTCGGACATGCCACAACACCACCCCACATGTATGAGGGCCCGGTACGATGCTCCGGTGGCATTGCTACCCCCCCAGGGCCCCCGTCCCGCCTAACCCTGTAGCGTTTGACCACAGGATCTAGCCCTTTGACTTTGCACGGACGGGCTTTGACCAGTGGACCTCTCCACCCGGTTGTGTTAGGTCGGCCCATAGGAACACTTTGGAGCAACATCCGGGCCAGGCCCACAGCTACATCCACTCCGTGTAGACTCGACGCGTCCGTTTCCCCCCTCCGGGTGCCGGCGGCGGCGCCGTTCGTGAGGGGGGCCACGCACCGGAGATGCGTGCCGCCTCTTCGGACATGCCACAACACCACCCCGCATGTATGAGGGCCCGGTACGACGCTCCGGTGGCATTGCTACCCCCCCAGGGCCCCCGTCCCGCCTAACCCTGTAGCGTTTGACCACGGGATCTAGCCCTTTGACTTTGCACGGACGGGCTTTGACCAGTGGACCTCTCCACCCGGTTGTGTCGGGTCGGCCCAGAGGGACACCGGGGAGCAACATCCGGGCCAGGCCCACAGCTACATCCACTCCGTGTAGACCCGACGCGTCCGTTTCCCCCCTCGGGGTGCCGGCAGCGGCGCCGTCCGTGAGGGGGGGCACGCACCGAAGACGCGTGCTGGGCGTTTGCAACCGCCTCAACACTTCCAGACTTGTGAGAGGCCGCCGACGCAAGATTTTACGGTATGCTACCCCCCGAAGGCCGCCGGCCACAGTCGTAGACGTGCGAAGAGCAATCCGCGTAGAGGGAAGTGTTCAGATACTTCTCCATCACAAAAAAATTATGAAAAATTACCATCAGTCCTATAGCACATGTGCCCACGTTGTGTAAAAAACTCATGATTTTATCGCGCTCCAAGTATTTAATAATATTCACGCTGCATCGTTACCGCAGAACGTCTACCACCGTTTCATTGCCGTCCGTGAGGGGGGCCACAACCCGGAGACGCGTGCCGCCTCTTCGGACATGCCACAACACCACCCCGCATGTATGAGGGCCCGGTACGACGCTCCGGTGGCAGTGCTACCCCCCCAGGGCCCCCGTCCCGCCTAACCCTGTAGCGTTTGACCACGGGATCTAGCCCTTTGACTTTGCACGGACGGGCTTTGACCAGTGGACCTCTCCACCC